>NW_016829831.1:1955406-1971977 GCF_001698545.2 Rhinopithecus bieti | reverse complement strand
CAGCTCTTCTCAGAGATCAAAATTTCTCTTTTCCTTTGAGGGTTTTTAATTCAACACTAAAAATAAATGGATCTCTTTAGGGATATTTAGGCAAATATCACATGATGCCTCCATTTCTTTTCTTTTTCTGTTTTCAAATGAGGATTTGCAAAGAAAAAAGGAAAAGTAAAAATTCCCCTAAATCTGAAGCAAAGAATTATATCAACATATTTATCAGAGACCAAGCGAAAATCAAACACCACACTCACATATTTGTAACATCTTGATTTGGACTAATTAAGAAAACTTTTGGCCAGGCGCGGTAACTCACACCTGTGAGTACTTTGGGAGGCCAGGGTAGGTGGATTACGAGGTCAGGAGTTCGAGACCAGCCTGGCCAACATGGTGAAACTCTGTCTCTACTAAAAATACAAAAATTAACTGGGCATGGTGGCACATGCCTGTAATCCCAGCTACTCGGGAGGCTGAGGTAGGAGAATTGTCTGAGCCTGGGAGGCGCATGCTGCAGTGAGCTGAGATCGCACCACTGCACTCCAGCCTGGGTAACTGAGCGAGACTCCATCTCAACAACAACAACAAAAAAAAAAAACAAAAGAAAAGAAAGGAAAACTTTCAATCAATTTCATTTCCTTTCACTCCCATATACCTCTATTTTACCTCTATTTTGGAACAGGTATATATCATCTCCACTTCAACTTTTTATTTGAGTTTTAACCAGTCATGAGCACTTAGCATTCTTCCATGGGCTGCGTTAGTCTGAGGCAAGCTTCGAAATGCTCTTCAGGGAGACTGAGTGCCAATGCTGTCTGATGCACCTGCCTCATGGGAATGGATTTTTTTCCCCTTTGAACAACTCCTGAATAACCTAGAGTTGGAAGCTTGTCCTGGGGAAAGCAGATGACTAGTCATTAGCAGAGGTAAAGAAGTTCTCTTTCCTCGAGCTATCTCAGCAGCTGCCCAAAAGGCAGAATAGATTGACCTCCACCAGTCTCCTCCCAGCATTACACGTGCCCATACTGTTGTTCTTGATGTCACTCCCCGTTTTGGTGAGGCCCTGTCCTGGGGAGTTGCCTCTGCTTAGTTTTATCTGTTGATCACAAACAAGCGGTAACTCCACTTCCAAGAACTGAAAAACAACTTCCTTTTCCAAATTTTTTGGTTGCTATTTCCCAGGATGGAGTTTAAGAGGAAATGGTTGGAATAGTCCAGATTTGAGCTCAAAGCTTGGGTACCAGCACTGACGGGATGATAGCAGGGTCTGGCCTAGAGGAGTTACAGAAGGTGCATATTCACACTTTTGAATGTGGGCAAGCAGTGCTGCATTGGATGAACAGAAAGACATCACAAAACCAAAATATCTTAGATAAGTAGTGATTAGGATTCACAGGCACTAAGAATGTGTATGATTCCTCTTCTTTTGTTAAAAAGGAAGCTCTCAATCTTGGAACATTGTATTAGTAGGTCCCAGGAAGGAGGTGTGATAAAACCCCAAGGATAGAGTTAACTATGCTTGGAGATAGCACCGAAAGCACTAACCTAGTGCTAATAAGTGCTGAAATGCTTTCTGTTTAGACTTCAAAGAGGCTCAAGGACGGAGCAGCTGTGCCCTGGCAGCATCTCCTTTGATAACCAGACCCCTCACCCCAGTGCACCAAGGACGAGCCAACAACCTGTGTGCAGAGGGAAGGGAAAATATCACTGATAAAATGCCTTCCGGACAACAGAGACTGAGGACAAATATGAAAGATCAATACCTAGGTTCTATCTGATACAGGATCAAAGCAACCAGACAGTTTACACATAAGCAAATATAATGAATCAATGCATAGCGGCAATTTTAGAAATGTAAATATACATTTTTATGATAGCCTGAAGGACCTATAAAGCTAGCAAACAAGAATGCAAATATCCAGCTTAGTCAAATTCTAAGTCGGTTTGATCATTCTGGACAACAGTGTGGCAATATGCATAATAAAGAACTGTCAGTGTGATTTGTGACCTCTAACCCAATACCCTACTTTGGGTAGGTATTTTCTCCTGTTCACACCGCAGGAAAAAATTATTTATTTACAATTGTAAAAGACAGGGATTCTTTCAGATGCTCAAGAACTGGGAATTGGTTATATAAATACAGACCCCCTGTACACTGTTACCAGCAAGGATTCCGTTTGGGTCTGCAGCAACCTCAATTTTTGCCTCCTCAGAAGAAATAATCCAACCGAGGGGCATAAGGCAGAGTTAGAGACTGAGGCAAGTTTTAGAGCAGGAATAAAAGTTATTAAAAAGCTTTAGGCCAGGCGCAGTGGCTCAAGCCTGTAATCCCAGCACTTTGGGAGGCTGAGGCGGGTGAATCACCTGAGGTCAGGAGTTTGAGATCAGCCTGGCCAACATGGTGAAACCCCGTCTCTATTAAAAATACAAAAAAATTAGCTGGGTGTGGTGGTGTGTGCCTGTAACCCCAGCTACTTGGGAGGCTGAGACAGGAGAATCGCTTGCACCTGAGAGGCAGAGGTTGCAAGGAGCCGAGATCGTGCCACTGCACTCCAGCCTGGGAGACAGAGGGAGACTCTGTCAAAAAAAAAAAAAAACAGCTTTAGAGCCAGAATGAAAGGAAGTAAATTACACTTGGAAGAGGGCTAAGCCGGCAACTTGAGAGATTCAAGTACACGGTTTGATCTCTGACTTGCGGTTTCATAGGTTGGCATGCTTCCACCGTCTCGCGTTCCTTCTTCCCTGATTCTTCCCTTGAGTGGGCTGTCCGCACGCCAGTGGCCTATCAGCACTTGGAAAGGGAGCATGCGCAGTGTATTTACTGGCGTTGTACGCATGCTCACTTGAGGCATTCTTCCTTTACCAGCAGTGTTCCTGGGAGGTCACATACCAGTTAAACTCTACCATTTTGCCTCTCAGTGCACATGCTCGAGCCCACTCGCCCAGCTCCTGAGATCTTACTGGGAAGCTGCTCATCACCAGCTTCAGGTATTTCTGTTTATTGGGAGACTGCCTTTCCCTGGTGGTGGCTGCAACCAATTATTGTTTTAGAGAGACAGTTCACAACCGCCCGACCATCACCTGATGGTCGCCTGACATTCCTGGTGGGGGTTGGGGGACCCTGTCCTGCCCTGCTCATGTCTGACTAGCTACCTACTGTAACAACTCCTCTATGGCACCTTAACCTAAAAGCGTGGAGGCCTATACCATTATTTTATACATGAGGACACTCAGGAGACATTAACGCTACCATCGCAAATTGTTTTCACCTTACGTACTAATTGCCTCGATTGGAAAGTGCGTCTGAGTCCTGAATTGAAAAGAGTCCACCCCACTCACTACTGCTAAAGAATGATTTTTCTCATCCCTGGGATGTGACATTATCTGGAAAGAAATATAGCTTCGAATAGCCCAAGAAACAGAGGTTAATGTCACTGACTGTTTGCAAGGTACCATAATGTTTTCTGGTACTGCCAAAGTTTTCATGATTCATTGAGTAAAACCCACTAACAAAATTGTTACATAACTTCTTTCAGATTTGGTGTATAGTTTTCAAAGTAGTGGTTAAAAACTATTTTTACAAGTATTATGAGGTATTTACTCAAATAGGTAGATATTTAACTTTGTTTTATTTCATAAGATGATAACCTTTTTTTACCTCCTAAAACCAAGAAATAAATAATATACTAGCAATGATTAAGCTTTTGGCATTATCTACCTTTCATTACATACGTAGTAAATATTCGGTTATGCCGTTTCTGATTTAGAGAGTCATTCCTCCCAAATTCTGCCTTTTATGCGTCATTAGCTACTAATATTGATAACATATTTCTGTTGTGATCAATCATGTTCTAAAATAATAATTATATTGAAAACTCAATCTGGAAGAAAAGTGAATACTTAGACAAAAAAACTGAATGAAATATTAAGTGAGAAAAGAAGAACAAAATAATATTGACACATGTTACAGCTATGCAAAACTGTTTACTGGTTAAACAATTTCTGGACCAATGTAAATAGCTTAGCATTCCTGTTCTTTTCTTTTGAAAAGTTGCTGAAGACAAAGACAGCAAGTTGGAAGAAAAGAAGGGAGAGAGAGAGGGCGCCTGTACTGAAATGGTAAAATTCCAGTTTCCATGCATTGATTTTGTGTGGTAGGATAACCAATAAAACACTTCTATGCAGAAATATGGTATGAAGAGAAAGGCTATGGAGAAAGTGAGTTGGAAATACCAGTTCAAGAAGAAAACATTACCCTTAGTTCGTTTTTTAAATGAATGTTGGTGAGTTTAGAATTATTATAGTTTTGAAATTCTATTGGAAACTTCTTAAAGAGCGATATAACAGTTCTATTTCTGATGTTTAAGACTTTTTTTGCATCTATTAAACTTATGTAAAAATTGTAAATATGAACTTAAAATATCCAACAAGTGAATAGTTTCAAAATCCTTTTAGGAGGTATGTGACAAAACCTTTGTAAACTGCTGGTCTTCAAAGCTTGTCCTGTTAAAATGCCTAAAATGCTTCACAAAAGAATTATCTTTCTTTCTTTCTTTTTTTCTTTTTTTTTTCCCGAGACTCTGTCGCCCAGGCTGGAGTGCAGAGGCGTGATCTTGGCTCATTGCAATCTCCACCTCCTGGGTTCAAGAGATTCTTGTGCCTCAGCCTCCTGAGTAGCTGGGATTACAGGCACCCACTACCACGCCCAACTAATTTTTGTATTTTTGGTAGAGACAGGGTTTTGCCATGTTGCCCAGGCTGTTCTTGAACTCCTGGCCTCAAGTGATCCATCTACCTCAGCCTCCCAAAGTGCTGGGATTAAGGTGTGAGCCACTACATAATGACAGGAGGGAAGAGAACAGGCTCAGAATATCACCTTGACTCCAAGAAAATGCATTGTCAGCCTAGCTTCCTAAATAAGGACGTTGTTTCTTAAATAACAAAGTCTGAAGTAGTCTATGCTTGATTATCTGAGAGTTTACTTATCTGATTGCAGATTATCTATATTATCCACATATATACATGGGAACAGCAGTTATCTCCTATTCTACTTGTTCTTTCTATTATTATTATTATTATTATTTTTTTTTTTTACTGAGGTGAAATTCACAGAACATATAATTAACTATTTTAAAGTATACAATTCAGTGGTATTTTGTATACTCACAATGTTGTGCAACCACCCTCTCTAGCTAGTCTCAAAATGTTTTTATCACCCCATAAAAGCATCCCATACTCATTAAGCAATCATTCCCCTCTTTCCCTTATCCCCAATTGCCTGGTAATTTCTAATCTGCTTTCTATCTGTGTGGATTTGCCTGTTCTAGATATCTTTTTGTGGATTTTTGTATCTATATTCATAAGAAATATTGTCTGTAGTTTTCTCGTATCTTTGCCTGGCTTTGACATCAGGGTAATTCTCGCCTCATAAAATGTGTTAGAAACTGTTCCCACTTCTTCTATTTGTTTGGAAGAGTTTGAGAAGGATTAGTCTTAATTCTTTTTTAAATGTTTGGTAGAATTTACCAGTGAAGCCATCTGGTCCTGGGCTTTTCTTTGCTGGGAGGTTTCTGATTACTGATTCAATCTCCCTACTTGCAACAGGTTTGTTGATTTTTCTATGTCTTCTTGGGTCAGTTTCAGTAATTTCTTTGTTCCCAGGTATTTGTTCATTCCATCTAGATTATCTAATTTGTCATACCACTCTTCAGAGTACTCGCTTATAATTCTTTTAATTTCTATAAGGTCAGTTGTAATTTCCTCGCTTTCATTTCTGATTTTAGTTATTTGCATCTTCTCTTTTTCTCTCTCTCTAGCTATAGGCTTGTCAATTGTGTTGATCTTTTCAACGAGCCTGCTTTTGGTTTGATTCTATTGTTTTTCTACTGTCTTATTTCATTTATCTCTGTTCTAATCTTGGCTGCTGCTTCTCTACTTCTTCCTTTACCTCACCTACCACATAAAAGAATTGCCACAGAAAAGGTGAAGATGTGTTTGTTAAATCTTCAGACCCCTTCATCTTATTTACTAGTCCTAAAACTAAGAAACTGAAGGAGGTACAAAGAGCTCCAATACCCTAAAGAAAACTTTCCTGAGACTTTTGGAAGCATATGTCACATAATCAGCTAAATTAATCATGAAATATAAATTATGATTTTAGTTTTTTCTTGAAAGTGATAAAATTAGAAATTATTTTGTAAGATAAAAAACAAAGAAAAAAAGTCTGTAAACTATGACATTCAGGGACGTTCTTTGTCCTTCTGCCCTCATGACCACCTGTTGAACAGAACCCTATGCATGTATATATGTGTGTGTGAGGGTCTTCAAAAAGTTCACAGAAGGCTGGGCACGGTGGCTCAGCCTGTAATCCCAGCACTTTGGGAGGCTGAGGTGGGTGGGTAGTTTGAGCTCAGGAGTTTGAGACTAGCCTGGGCAATGTGGTAAAACCCTGTCTCTACAAAAAATTAGCTGGGTATGGTGGCACATGCCTGTAGTCCCAGCTGCTAGTGGGGGCTGAGGTAGGAGGATCGCTTGAACCCAGGAGGTAGAGGCTGTAGTGAGCCAAGATCGTACCATTGCACTCTAGCCTGGTGACAAAGTAAGATGCTGTCTGGGAAAAAAAAAAAAAAAGTTCATAGAAAATGTGTATTATGAAGGAGCTATGCATGGATTTCAAAAAGTTTTTTACACCAAAATAAGCTCATGTTTATTTACTAGCTTGTAATAACATGTCTGAATAGGATCTAGTTTGCAGCCCTAAGGAGGATAAGACATCAGTTTAAAAAAATCTCCTATCAGAGCAATATGATTTCTGCCAATATTGAAGCAAGAACAAACATCAAATTTATGGTGATGTTTGGGTGAAGAATGGTAAAATCACTGATGCTTTATGAAAAGCTTATGGTGCTAATGTCCTGAAGAAATCAACAGTTTACAAATGAATAACTCATTTAAAGAAGGAAGATGATATTAAAGATGAAGCCCACAGCAGCAGACAATCCACATCTATTTGCGAGGGAAAAATTCATCTTGTCTACACCTTAATTGAAGAGGAGCAATGATTAACATCATCAAAGACCAAGAGTGAGGAACAATAGCTAACACCATAGACATCTCAATTGGTTCAGCTTACACAATTCTGACTGAAAAATTAAACTCAAGCAAACTTTGCACTTGGTAGCTGCCAAAACTATTGTGCCCAGATAAGCTGCAGACAAAGAGCAGAGCTTTCAAAGGAAATTTTAAACAAATGGGATCAAGATCCTGAAGCATTTCTTTTGAAGAACTATCGCAGGAGGTGGAACATGGCTTTACCAGCACAATCCTGAAGACAAAACACAATCAAAGCAATGGCTACCAAGAGGTGGAAGTGGTCCAGCCAAAGCAACAGTGGACCAGTCAGGAGCAAAGGTCATGGCAACGGTTTGGGGGGATGCTGAAGGTATTTTGCTTGTGGTTTTATTTTTTATTTTTTTGAGATGTAGTCTCGCTCTGTCACCCAGGCTGGAGTGCAGTGGCACAATCTTGGCTCACTGCAACCTCTGCCTCCTGAGTTCAAGCAATTCTCTGCCTCAGCCTCCTGAGTAGCTGGGATTACAGGTGTCCACCACCGTGCCTGGCTAAATTTTTTGTATTTTTAGTAGAAACGGGGTTTTACCATCTTGGCCAGGCTGGTCTTTTTTTTTTTTTTTTTTTGAGACAGAGTTTCGCTCTGTCACCCAGGCTGGAGTGCAGTGGTGCGATCTCGGCTCACTGCAAACTCCATCTCCCGGGTTTATGCCATTCTCCTGCCTCAGCCTCCCGAGTAGCTGGGACTATAGGCGCCCGCCACCTTGCCCGGCTAGTTTTTTGTATTTTTTTAGTAGAGACGGGGTTTCACCGTGTTCGCCAGGATGGTCTCGATCTCCTGACCTCGTGATCCACCCACCTCGGCCTCCCAAAGTGCTGGGTTTACAGGTGTGAGCCACCATGCCCGGTCATTTGTGGCTTTCTTGGGGGCCAAAGGATGATAACATCTGCTTATTATGAGAGGACTTTGAGAAAGTTAGCTGGAGCCTTAGCAGAAAAACACCTGAGAAAGCTTCCTTTGAGAGCCCTACTCCATCATGACAATGCTCCTCATTCTTCTCATCAAATGAGGACAATCTTTCAAGGGTTTTGATGGGAAATCAGTAGGCATCCACACTACAGTCCTGATTTGGACCCTTCTGACTTCTATTTATTTCCTAATCTTAAAAAATCTTTAAGGGGCATTCATTTTTCTCCAGTTAATCATGTAAAAAGGTTGTGTTGACATGGTTCAATTCCCAGGATCTTCAATTCTTTAGGGATGGACTAAATGGGTGGTATCATCACTTACAAAAGTGTCTTGGACTTGATGGAGCCTATGTTGTAAAATAAACCCAACGTGGTGGCTTGCGCCTTTAATCCCAGCTACTCAGGAGACTGAGGCAGGAGGATCACTTGAGCCCAGGAGTTCAAGACAAGCCTGGTAACATAGTGAGATGCCATCTCTATAAATAAATAAATAAATAAATAAATAAATAAATAAATGTTTATACATTTTACTTTTTCTTTTAATTCCATTTTCCCACAAACTTTTTGATGTTCCCTTATATGTGAGCATCCATATATATGTGTGTGTATGCATGCATGCACATGTGTATGTATGTGTGTATGTAGTGTATGTGTGCATGCATGTGTGTATATATGTGTGCACATGTATGTGTTTGTAGTGTATGTATGCATGCATGCATCTTATATTTTGCACTGCCCTAGGCCCATGGTGCTGGTGAAGTCATCAAAGACCAGGAGTGAGGAAACTTAGTCCTGTCTTGTCTCTGCCATGGTCACTGTGTACAGTAGTTACAGCAGATGTCTCTGGGGTGCCAGCGCAGCTCCCAACCATTCTGCCCTTTGCTGTGTGCTATTCCTGCTCATCCCCTATCCCCACATGCCACCAAGTTTATATTCTATGAGTCCCCTGCTCCCGGCAATGGCTAATTCAACTGAGTTGGACAGTTGTCCCAAACTGTACCAGATTCCTTCCTCCCAAAACTTGGACTAGGGACTAAAAAGAGCCAATGAGTTTCTTTGTATGACTGGAATTGGAACGTGCCTGTGGGTGCTCTCTAAGCAGCAGAGAGCCAGGGCCAAGAACACCAAGCAGACACCAAGAAACGTCAGGTGAAAATGAGAAGAGAGAATACCCTGAGTTCTCCATGGCTTTCTGTAGCATTATTTCCAGCCGAACTCTATCTTTCCCTTTGGACTTCATGGAATACCTCTGAATCCTTATAACAAATTCTAGTTGTTGGCTTGAAATAACTGGCATCAGCTGCCGCTTCCAACAAAATATTCCTTACTGTGCCACCTTGGACAAATCACTTACCTTCATTTTCTTTCCATTTCTTCACCTCCAAAATAAGGAACTTTGGCCAGATAGCTTCCTACCTCTAATTTATATTAAATGGCACCTTCCTGGAGTCCGCCTCCCAAACAAGGCTAGGGTTTTGCTTACCTGCAGCAGGGAGATGGGAAAAGACTACTGGAACTTTTTTCTGTGTGAGTCAGCATTCTGGGAGTTGACGTTGAGGTAGAATCTCACTTCCTCCAGAGCATGCCAGCTAGAGAGACCTTATCTTTAGATACGCCAGATAAGGGCTGTGCTCACCAAGAGAAATGAAAGTCTTTGGTGGGAGGAATCTTTGCAAACAGAATCTGGATAGAACATTTTTCTAGATGACAATTTGCATCACGACCCTGTAAACACAGAAACATTCTGGTCGCTATCTCCTTTCTGTACTTTCAGTCAGTCCCATATTACACACTGAATTATCGACTTTTTATATTATTAAGTATGGTTTTATGATCATAAATCTTGTCTTCCTTATTAGATTAAACGTTTTTCAAGAGTAAGGGTGAAGATGTGTACACACTGTTCTGAATCCTCGTTTTATCCAACCCTGTTTTTGGTATTTGGTAGTTACTTTTGAAAAATTAGTTTCATTCACCACTTAAATAAATAATTGCTTTAAGATGCTCTTACAGCCGGGCGTGGTGGCTCACGCCTGTAATCCCAGCACTTTGGGAGGCCAAGGCAGGCGGATCACGAGGTCAGGACACCGAGACCATGCTGGCTAACACGGTGAAACCCCGTCTCTACTAAATATAAAAAAATTAGCCGGGCGAGGTGGCGGGCGCCTGTAGTCCCAGCTACTCAGGAGGCTGAGGCAGGAGAATGGTGTGAACCCGGGAGGCGGAGCTTGCATTGAGCCAAGATCACGCCACTGCACTCCAGCCTGGGCGACAGAGCGAGACTCCGTCTCAAAAAAGAAAAAAAAAAAAAGGTGCTCTTACTGATGTCAAGATTCTTAAGGGGACAGGTACGGTGGCTTATGCCTGTAATCCAGCAGTTTGGGAGGCCAAGGAGGGTAGATCGCTTGAGCCCAGGAGTTCAAGACCAACCTGGACAACATGGCAAACCCTGTCTCTACCAAAAAAATACAAAAATTAGCTAGGCATGGTGGCATGCACCTGTAGACCCAGGTATTTAGGAGGCTGAGAGGTGGGAGGATGGCTTGAGCCCAGGAGGCAGAGGTTGCAGTGAGCCATGATCACGCCATTACATTCCAGCCTGGGTGACTGAGTCAGACAGTCTCAAAAAAAAAAAAAAAAAAAAAAAAAATTATTAAGAGGAACAATTGATTGAATAATTAATTGAATATGGAATAAATGAATGATGCCAAAGAATATTCATTGAGTTCATGCTAAGCATCAGAGTGCACCCACCTACCCCTCTCTTTTGCACACAAGCTCAGCTCTCCAAGAGCGAGGAAGGAGGACATGGAGGTCAACTCTTCTCCCATTCCTACTGACAGAGGTTTGCTTATTGAATGTGTCACAGAAGAATAATTTGTACACTCTAGATACTATGTTAATCCAGGTCATTGGAGAAGCATATGGGATTAAATGTGCAAGAATTTTATTAGGGGAAATGCTTGTGTGAGAGAAAATAGGAGAGAAGCTAGAAAAGGCTGAGACAGTCATCGGATCATGATACAAGTCTGACTCTGAGTGAAGGAGAGGAAGGGAAGGTTGGGTGAAATTCTCCTGGGCTGCCACACGGTACAAGGAAGGAGCCAGTGGAGTCCCAGGGCTCTAAGAACAGCCCTGTCTTAGTGCTCCTGCCCTGCTCTGGCACTGACTGAGCAGCCCATAGGAGGCATGGCCTTGGCACAAACTAATGATGGATTTCAGAGTGGAGCAGATGAGGTCCTTGATCAATTACACTTCCTGTAGCTGGTGATCTGCAAGGCATGACCACCGCACATGTTCAAATATTTGCTTCATTAAATTGTCAGTCTTACCTGAAAGAACCCACACTCCTCCTCTTTTCTTACCATGTCCATTCTTACCATGACACATAGGCTACAGATCCCAAGAGGCTAAGTGACTCTAGTCATTCAATTATATAGTCTGGCAAATTTCCATAATTTCAGCCCATTAGGAGGTTTCTATGATCCACATTTTTTTCAGTCTCCAAAAAATACAGGGCAAAATAGAAGTTGTGTGTGCATCTGTGTGTGTGTGTATCAGAGAGAAAGACAGACATCTGGCTGATTCAGAATTTGCTCCAGCTGAGCTTTGATTCTGAATATTTGATATGATTTGATATGATACTGATTCTGAATATTTCAGTACTTGCCCTCTTTTGATTAAAATGGAAAAGCAAAGATAATGCAGCCAAATCCACTTAATATCAAGTCATCAATAAAAAAATCTGTTTTATTTTTTTCTCCTGACTCCAAGCAATTTGGCTAAATCTGAATACAACTAGCCAAACACTCACTGACATCAAAACACCCTCAAGGTTAGAGCTGAGTAAAAACCATTGCTTTCTGAAATTTAAAAAAAAATACATTGCTTTCAACCCAAGCAAACAAAACTTAATTATTTTAATAGATAAAACATGCCATTTTGTGCCTCCTCTCTGGGTACACACAGCAGCAATATTTGAGCAGACCAGAATAGTAACATCAGTTCTGTAGAATTAAAGGCTAGGAACTTGCCCTGGCTTTGGATGATGCCATTTTCTTCTACTTTTGTTTTTAGAAAACCTTATTTACATTACTCTGGAAGAGGAAATCTAATCATATTAAAATCGCGTTTTCTAGTAGTTTTTAGAAGATTAAACCAGACTTGCAAATGGCTTGAGAAATAACAAGTTCCATATTATTTGTGAAAGACCTATGTTTGACTGGAAATAACTAGACTCAGTCCGTGTTCACACCTGACCTTCCTACACAACCATCGTAAGAAAAATAGATTTTGTTCAGGGAAGAGCCATTTGGCTAATTTCCTTGGACCTGCGTGTTCTAATCAAATTTGGTCAAACACAAAGGACATAAGAAGCCAAACATTATTTAGATGTATTGCTTAGATTGACTTAAAAATGATCTTTTCTTCAGAAGACCCCTAAAAATAAAGGAAAACCTCTTCCCAATTTCTATGATTCCGATCAGCACTTTCTTCTTGAACATTTCTTTATTCTGTTTCTTCTAACATCCACCGAATAATACGTGCCTATCATTCTGTTAGGGTCTGTGGAGGATATACACAATAGAAAATGCATCTTTACTCTCACAAGGCTTTTATTTTGGTTGGAGAAATAAGACATCTGCATATATACCTACAACACATAACCATATACAATCAGTAAAAGGTAAGTTTAAGGTTGTGAGATAGGAATGTCAGTCTTGATTGTGGGGTGGCATTTGAAGTAGAGCTTGTGAAACATGTGTCAGCTGAAAAAAGGCAAAGAATCACCAGAAAATGAGAAAACCGTGAGGAGAGACAGGGAGGAAGGAAAATAGAAAGCATGCTCTTGGCTGGGCACCATGTCTCATGCCTGTAATCACAGCACTTTGGGAAACCAACGTTGGCAGATCCCTTGAGGTCAGGAGTTGGAGATCAGCCTGGGCAACATGGTAAAACCCCATCTCTACCAAAAATATAAATGTTAGCCAGGTGTGGTGGTGTGCCCCTGTGGTCCCAGCTACAGAGGAGGCTGGGCTGGGAGAATCACCTGAGTCCAGGAGGTCAAGGCTACAGTGAGCTGTGATCAGGCCACTGTACTCACTCCAGCCTGGGTGACAGAGTGAGATTCTGTCAAAAGAAAAATAGAGAAAGAAAGAGAAAGAAGGAAGGAAAGAAGGAAGGAAGGAAGAAAAGGAAGGAAGGGAAGGAAGAAAGGAAAGAAGGAAAGAAAGAAAGAAAAGAAAGAGGCCGGGCGCGGTGGCTCAAGCCTGTAATCCCAGCACTTTGGGAGGCCGAGACGGGCGGATCACGAGGTCAGGAGATCGAGACCAACCTAGCTAACACAGCGAAACCCCGTCTCTACTAAAAAATACAAAAAACTAGCCGGGCGAGTTGGCGGGCGCCTGTCGTCCCAGCTACTTGGGAGGCTGAGGCAGGAGAATGGCGTAAACCCGGGAGGCGGAGCTTGCAGTGAGCTGAGATCCGGCCACTGCACTCCAGCCTGGGTGACAGAGCGAGACTCCGTCTCAAAAAAAAAAAAACAAACAAAAGAAAGAAAAGAAAGAAAGAGAAAGAAAGAAAAGAAAGAAAAAGAAAGAAGGGAGGGAGGGAGGGAAGGAAGGAAAGGAAGGAGAAGGAGGGAAGGAAGGAAGAGAAAGAGAGCAAGCATGCTCTGTTTTGTTGAAGGCAAGGCTCATTTAGGGGAGCAGTGAGATATCAAAGTGAAAAGGAAGGAGGGCCCAGCATTTTTAATACCAGGGAGGGCATCCAGCTGTGCTAGGTAGGCAATGGAAACCACTAAAGGCTTCTAACTGAGGAGGAACAAACACATTTTTGGAAGATATGAGCCTGGTAGTGACATGCGGATTCCTGGAAGAGGCCAAAACAAGAGGCCAGAAACCGGGAGGGTCTCACAAGAATCAGAGCCTGAAGTGAGGGGGTTAGGTTGGGTTGTGGCAGTGGGAATGGAAACGTGGGGTCAAAAGGAAGAGCCACTAAAAATGAAGGCTGGACACGATGTGACCCCTCGAATGATGAGGAAGGCAAGAGAGATGAAGACCCCATTCCAAGCTTGGGTGATGGAAAGTGGCTGTGCAACCAGTGAAAATAACAACAGGAAAGAGAGAGATTCTGGCATGGACGGAGGGCTGTAAAAGAAAAACAGATTCCAGGGTTCGCCTTACTCGTAAAGAGTTTGCCGTGTAAACAGTGGTCCATGCAGTCACTTGGCAGGAATAGGGATGAGAATTCAGGACAGAAAATATGGGCTTGTGATTAAAATCTGGGAGGGAGGCAGAGGTTGATTCCATGGGTACACATAAGCCCATGACAGGCAGATAACGTGGTCAAGAGGAGAGGGAGTTCAAGGGAGCAAAAGGGGAGCAGAAAACAGAGTTCAAGCCAGAATTGGGGAACTCTGTCTTCCGTGTAAGGCACCTTCCTGTACTGTCTTTGGGGTGCAGTGCAGAGTGGTTGCCCACCCTGTCCCATCCTCCCTCTCAGCATCTGCACCTCTGGGTCTCCTGCCCTTCCTCTGCAGGATCCCCCTGGGTGGGGTGGGAGTGATGCAGAGATGGCACTAGCCTTCTTTGTGGGCTGCCCCTCATTTATCCATGCAACCACTCACACACAAGGCTCTAGAGCATGGCAAAATCTTTATTAAAGCTTTGGGGATAGCTGGAGGAAATTATAATGTAGGAAAGAAGAAAGCTGAAGTCCATATGCTAAATATAAATATTTTATCCTAGGGTCCAGGAGAAGAGGAGAAATGCCAGCGCTTTCACAAAGCAGACTTGACTTTCTAGTCTTGCTTTCATGACTTGAGGCCAATTTTTCTCTTCCCCTACTTAAGAAAAGCCTGTCTTTGTATTATTGTTATTTTATTATTTATTTATTTTTGCTGTGCCAATCTCCACATCTCTCTTCTGGACCCAGTGGGTCTTCTCACATGGAGCCACGTCCTCCCTCCACACAGGCATGGATTCCAGGAGACACAGTAACTATTAGGACATTTCCCAGCATGTGAGTTAATCCATCCAGAGCCCCAGTGCAGGTGGCTTCAGGAGGACAGTGCTGAGGCCTTTCCCACGCAGGTTCCATCCCTGCCCAGGTGTCTCCATGGTAGGAGGTGAGGGTAGCCTTCTAAATTGTCCTGCAGATAACATGAAAATACAACCTCACACACTTCTTTCAAGGACAGTCATTCTCAGAAACAGTGTAGTCTAAATACACATTGAAGGAAGAGAAACATTTTCCTAACGGTGATACAACCTGCAAAATATTTCCCAGCCCATCACTGAAAGAGCTTTTATATTTTAGGCAGAACCATCTGTTTCCCTTTTTCCTCATTCCCTGTTCTAGGACATGCCTAGGGCCCAGCTGTGAGATGCTTGGCTTTGCAACAACAGAACCATCCACCCGCCCAAAGACCCTGCAGCAATTCTGCAATTACACTTGTTTTATGAGGAATGTGAGAAGAGAAGCCCGCTAGAGTGGGAGAGACATATGGAATGAAAGGTAGAGGGATGAGGAAAATAGAACTACAATTTAGGCCAAGGGAAAGAAGAGATGTAGGGAATAGTAGGCCAGTTTCATGTGCTCCAATGAAATCAACATAGACGAGTGGCCCCCCAAAATTGAATTTCCAACCTAGATGTTATTGGTGACCATCTGCAAAAGTGCTTCAATAGAATGAGGGTGGGAGTGGAGCAGAAACCACAGGTTTTCTTTTCAAGAGAAGATAACAATGAGAAAAAAAAAAAAGGATGAGATGACAGACCAAGATGGCAGGAAATGTGGGGTAAGGTTTCCTGAGGTGAGACATACCTGGGAATATTTGTAAGCAGACTGGAAAATCTAGGGATAAGGAGGGATTGAAGCCTGTCTCTAGCTGATGAAATAGCAGTGTGACATGGAACTGAGGATGTGGGAGATAGAAAGCTGAGGCCCTGTAAACAGTGCATTTTTATTTATTTTTCATTTTTTATTCTTTTTCGAGATGGAGTCTTACTCTGTCACCCAGGCTGGAGTGCAGTGGCACAATCTTGGCTCACCGCAACCTCTGCCTCCTGGGTTCAAGCAATTCTCCTGCCTGAGCCTCCCTAGTAGCTGGGATTACAGGTGCGTGCCACCACGCCTGACTAATTTTTGTATTTTTAGGAGATAACGGGGTTTCGCCATGTGGACCAGGCTGGTCTTGAACTCCTGACCTCAGGTGATCTGCCCGCCTCAGCCTCCCAAAGTGCAGGGATTACAGGCATGAGCCACCGTGCCCCCCCACCTAAACAGTGAATTTTTAGAAAGAAAGTACACAAATAGATATGAAGATATAAAAACAATCAAACAAGAGACTACAATAATACTGAGGCAGAAAGGAGGGTATTGGGGAAGATTGGCTTCCTCAGTGATGTAAAAGGCAAGTCAGGTGCTGAGCCTGAAGAACTGAGTTTAGGAGCTTGAACACCGCAGTGAACGATGCTCATACAGCTCCTGTGTGGAATTCAAGAGGCAGCAACAGAAAGAATGGGGGGAAAAAACAGCAG
>NW_016829831.1:1936335-1955304 GCF_001698545.2 Rhinopithecus bieti | reverse complement strand
CCCCTCCCAATGTGCACAACTCAAAAACGAAAAGAAAGAGAAGCAGCAGCTACCTGATGATGATTAAAGGCCATGAGAAATCCCCAGCTGGCTTTGGAAGAGTATCACCCAGAGAGGTGAGCCTGGTGTTCAGAGTCCTTTCCCCTTGAGAGCGCCTGCCAGTTCCTGTGGAGGTATCTGGGCCATGCTTCTGACAGCCTTATGGGGCTGGGAGAATACACGGTTTTGACTTTTACAAAGTCCAATTAATTTTTCTAATAGTAGTAGAGCCATCCCTATCTTTTGCATACTATTTGCGTGGACTGCCTTTTCCCACCCTTTCGCTTTCAACCTGTTTGTGTCGGAAGCTCCTGCAGCGCTGGTGGGAACGCAAAATGGGCAGCAGCTCTGGAAAACAATTTAGTTATTCCTAAAAAGCTAAACATAGAATTACCATATGCCCTAGCAATTCTGCCCCTAGGTATATACCCCAAAGAATTGAAAAGAGATACTTGTTCATGAATGTTCATAGCGGCATTATCCATATTAGCCCAGATTAAAACAACCCAAGTAAGCAAAGGAATGTATATATTTGTCAGTGTTCTCCAGAAAAGCAGAGCTCTTAGTGTGTGTGTAAATTAACCATCACAATGGGTAAACGAAACATCGTATAGATATGTTTTGTTCAGAAGAAATGAAGTTCTGAATCATGCTACGATATATATAGATGAACATTGAAAACATTATGCTAAGTGATATAAACTAGACAAGAAGGGACAAATATTGTATGATTCTGCTCATGTGAAATATCTAGATAGGCAAATTCATAGATAGAAAACAGATTAGAGGTTATGAGGTGCCAGGAAGAAGATAAAAGGTTGGGGTTATTACTTCATGGGTGGAAAGTTTTCGTTTGGGGTAATAAAAACATTTTGGAGTTAGACATAATGATGGCATGTACATAATTAATGATATTGAATCTGTACACTTAAAAATTATCAGAATGTACAAAAGCCTCGTAAGTTTTATGTTACATATATTTTACAGCAATAAAAAGAAATGGATTAACATACCTGATCATGTAACTACAGAGAAAAACCATACAATCTTCTCAATAGATGTAGTAAAGTCATTTGATAAAATTTAAAATTCATTTATGAAAAATACTTTTAACAACCTAAAAACAGGCCAGGGGCAGTGGCTCATGCCTATCATCGCAGCATTTTGGGAGGCCGAGTGGGGGGGAATCACTTTAGGTCAGGAGTTCAAGACCAGCCTGGCCAACGTGGTGAAACTCCGTCTCTACTAAAATACAAAATTAGCTGGATGTGGTGGCGGGCGCTTGTAATCCCAGCAACTCAGGAAGCTGAGACAGGAGAATCATTTGAACCCAGGAGGCAGAAATTGCAGTGGGCTGAGGTTGTGCCACTGCACTCCAACCTGGACAAAAAAGCAAGACTCTGTCTCAAAAATAAAAAACACAAACGAACAAAACCTAAAATCAGAGGAGGACTTTTTTCACCCGATAAAGAATATTGTGCTAGTTATCAGTTCACTGCCTCTCAGCTCCAAATTCTCCCCTCACTACCTGCTCTGTGATGAACTAGATTCATTTAAGCATTTTCCCCTTACAGTGAGTACATGGAACTTTGCCTAAAAAGGGTGCTGGAGAGACCTTGTAAGACAGAGGTGGCTTCTCTTCCTGGTTCCAATGTGCAACGTTCTGTTTTGTTTTCCTTTGTCTTTTTAAAAAATTGATACTTAATAATTGTACATACGGGATACATGTGATATTTTAATACATGCACACAATGTGTAATGATCAAATAAGGTTAGTTAGGATATCCATCAAGTCAAACATTTATCATTTCTTTGTGTTGGGATAATTTCAAATCTTCTTGCCTAGCTGTTTTGAAATATACAATAAGTTATTGTTAACTGTAGTCACCCTATCATGCTATCAAATACTAGAACTTATTCCTTCTCTCTAACTGTATGTTTGTACTCATCAACCAGTCTCTCTTCATCCTCTCCAATCACCCTTCCTAGCCTCTGGTAACCATCATTCTACTCTGTACCTCCATAAGCTCAACTTTCTTAGTTCTCATGTATGAGTAAGAACATGCGGTGTTTGTCTTTCTGAGCCTATCTCATTTCACTTAATATAATGTCCTCGAGTTCCATCCATGGTGTTGCGAATGACAGGATTTCATTCTTTTTTTATGTCTGCTTGATAGTCTGTGGTGTATACATACATGTATTCTTTATCTGTGCATTCATTGATGGACACTTAGGTTGATTTGTGGCCATCATGAATAGTGCTGCAATAAATGTAAGCATACAGATATCTCTTGGATATAATGATTTCCTTTCTCTTGGAAATATACCCAGCAGTGGGATTGCTGGACCATATGCTAATTCTATTTTTAGTTTTTTGAGGAAACTCCATACTCTTTTCTATAGTGGCTATACTAATTTACATTTCCACAGGCAATGAACTAGAATTCTCCATTCTCCACACCTCATCGGCGTCTATTATGTTTTGTCTTTTTGATAGTATCAATTTTAACTGGGGTGAGATGATATTTTGTTGTGGGTTTCATTTGCATGTCCCTGATGATAACTGATGTTGAGCATTTTTTTCATATGTCTGTTGGCCACTTGTATGTCTTCTTTTGATAAATGTCTATTCGGATCATTGGCCTTTTTTGTTTTTTTTTTGTTGTTGTTGTTGTTGTTTGTTTGTTTTTTTGCTATTGAGCTCTTTGCATCCCTTATATATGCAGTTACTAATCCCTTATTAGACACATAGTTTGCAAATACTGTTTTCCCATTCTGTAAGTTTTCTCTTTACTTTGTTGATTGTTGCCTTTGCAGTGTACATACTTTTTAACTTGATATAATCCCATTTGTCTATTTTTCCTTTTTTTGCCTGTGCTTCTAAGGTCTTACCCAAAAAGAAACTTTGCCCAGGTCAATCTCCTGAAGCGTTTCCCCAAAGTTTTCTTCCAGTTGTTTCAGTTTCAGGTCCTACACTTAAGTCTTTCATCCATTTTGAGTTGATTTTTGTATATGATAAGAAATAGTAGTCTCATCCCATTTTTCTAAATATAGATATTCAGTTTTCCCAGAACTATTTATTGAAGACACTGTCCTTTCCCCACTGCATGTTGTTGGCTATAACTATGTGGATTTATTTCTAGGTTCTCTATTCTGTTCCATTGGTCTATGTGTCTGCATTTATGCCAGTACCATACTGTTTTGGTTACTATAGCTTTGTAGTATAAATTGTAGTCAGGTAATGTGGTACCTCCAGCTTTGTTCTTTTTGCTCAGGATTGCTTTGGCTACTTGGGGTCTTTTGTGGTTTCACTGAAATTATAGGATTTGTTTTCTAATTCTGTGAAGAATATAATTGTTATTTTGGTAGGAATTGCATTGAATCTATAGATTGCTTTGGGTAGTATGTCATTTCACGATATTAATTCTTCCAATTTGTGAACATGAGAAGTCTTTCCATTTTGATGTAATATCTTCAGTTTCTTTTTTATCAGCATTTCATAGGTTTTATTTTTTTGGAGGGATCTTTCACCTCTTTGGTTAAGTTTATTCCTAGGTATGTTTTTTTTAGTAGGTATTTAAAATGGGATTATTTTATTGGTGTCTTTTTCCACTGGTTTGTTGTTGGTACATAGAAACATTACCAATTTTGTATATTAATTTTGTATCCTGCAACTTTACTAAATTTTAAAATCACCTCTAAAGTTTTTTCTGGCAGATCTTTTAGGGTTTTCTATATATAAGATCATATTGTCCACAAACAGGGACAATTTCATCCTTTCTAATTTGGATACCCTTTATTTCTTTCTCTTGCCTAATCGCTCTGGCTCAGACTTCCAGCATTCTGTTGAACAGGAGTGGTGACAGTGGCCTTCCTTGTATTGTTCCACTTTTTAGAGGGAAAGTTTCAGCTTTTCTCCATTCAGTATTAAGTTAGCTGTGTGTCATACATGGCCTTTATTAGGTTGAAGTAAGCTCCTTATATACTTAGTTTGTTGAGGACTTTTATCATGAAGCAATGTTAATTTTATCAAATGCTTATTCTGCATATTTTGAGATGATCATATGGTTTTTGTCCTTCATTTTATTGATGTAATGTAAAATATTCATTGATTTGCATATATTGAACCATGTTTACATTCCTGAGTTAAATCCCACTTAATCATAGTAAATGATCTTTTTAATGTACTACTGGATTTGGCTTGCTAGTTTTTTGTTGATGATCTATGTTCATCAGTGATATTGGCCTGTAGTTTTCTTTTTCTATGGTGTCCTTGTCTGGTTCTGGTATCAGGGTAATGCTGGCTTTGTAGAATGAGTTTGGAAGAATTCCCTCCTCTTCAATTTTCTGGAAGAGTTTGAGAAGAATTAGTATAGCTGTTTGTTTTTTAATGTTTGGTAGAATTCAGCAGTGAAGCCATCAGGTAGTTGACTTTTCTTTGATGGGAGACTCTGTGTTTACTGATTTGATCTTGTTACTCATAATTGGTCTATTACGGTTTTCTGTTTTTTCCTGGTTCAGTCTTGGTAGGTTGCATGTGTACAGAAACTTATCTATTTCTGTTAGGCTTTCCAATCTGTGGATGCATAGTTCTTCATAACAGTCTCTAGTGATCCTTTGTATTTCTATGATATCTGTTGTAATGTCTCCTTTTTTGTTTCTGATTTTATTCATTCGGATCTTTTCTCTTAGTCTAGCTAATAGTTTGTCTATTTTGTTTATCTTTAAAAAAAAAAACACTTTTCATTTTGTTGATCTTTTGTATTTTTTTTATCTCAATTTTGTTTATTTCTGACCAGGCATGGTGGCTCATGCCTATAATCCCAGCACTTTGGGAGGCTGAGGCAGGCTGATCACCTGAGGTCAGTAGTTTGAGACCAGCCTGACCAACATGGTGAAACTCCATCTCTACTAAAAATACAAAAATTAGCCAGGCATGGTGGCGGGGTAGTCCCAGCTACTCGGGAGACTGAGGGATGAGAATCACTTGAACCCAGGAGGCGGAGGTTGCAGTAAACCGAGATCGCACCACCACACTCAAAACTGGGTGACAAAGCGAGACTCCATCTCAAAAATATATGTATGTATGTATGTGTTTGTTTATTTCTTCTCTGATTTGTAAACATTTCTTTCCTTCAACTAATTTTGTGTGTGGTTTATTCTTTCCTAGTTCCTTGAGATGCATCATTAGGTTATTTATTTGAAATCTTCCTACTTTTGTGGTGTAGATGTTTATTGCTATAAAATTCCCTCTTTATGCTGCTTTTGCTCTATCCTGTAGGTTTTGGTATGTTTTGTTGCTATTTTCATTTGTTTCAAGACATTTTTTACTTCCTTCTTAATTTCTTCATTGACTCATTGGTTATTCAGGGGCATGATGTTTAATTTTCATGTATCTGTACAGTTTTGAAAGTTCCTCTTGTTATTGGTTTCTAGTTTTTTCCCATTGTGGTCAGAAAATATACTTAATATGATCTCAATTCTTCTAAATTTGTTGAGATTTGTTTTGTGGCCTAACATGTGGTCTACCCTGAAGAATGTTCCATGTGCTGAGGAGAAGAATATGTATTCTGCAGCTGTTGGATAAAATGTCCTGTAAATGTCTGTTAGGTCCATTTTGTTGAAAGCACAGTTGAAATCCAATGTTTCTTTGTTGATTTGCTATATAAATAACCTGTTCAATGCTGAGAGTGGGGTGTTGAAGTCTCCAGCTGATGCAGGACAGGCGAGCCCCCAAACTCTAACTTAGGCCCAGAGAGTTCTTGGCTTCACCCATGAAAGAATTCAAGGGCATTTGGTGGTGTTAGGCAGTGGCAGTGTACAGCAGCAGCAGAGGTACCCCATAGGGAGTGTACCCAGAGCAGCAGCTCAGAGCCAGTTCTGCACTCATATTTACACCCACTTGTAATTATATGCAAATTAAGGGACAGGTTATGCAGAAGTTTTTAGGATGAGGGTGGTAACTTCTGGGCTGTCAGATTGTTGCCGTGGAAAGGGGCAGTAACTTCCAGGTGTTGCCATGGCAATGGTAAGTTGACATAGCACATTGGTGGACATGCCTTTTTTTTTTTGAGACAGAATCTCACTCTGTCACCCAGACTGGAGTACAGTGGCATGATCTCAGCTCACTGCAACCTCTGCCTACCGGGTTCAAGAGATTCTTTTACCTCAGCCTCCAGGGTAGCTGGACTACAGGTGCATGCCACCATGCTTGGCTAAGTTTTGTATTTTTAGTAGAGGCAAAGTTTCACCATGTTGGCCAGGCTGGTTTCAAACTCCTGACCTCAGGTGATCCACCCACCTCGGCCTCCCAAAGTTCTGGGATTAAAGGCATGAGCCACTGTGCCTGGCCATTGGGCATGTCTTACAGGGAGGAGCTTCCACCCCCAACCTGTTTAATTTTTTATTTTATTTTAATTTTTTTGAGATAGAGTCTTTCTGTGTTGCCCAGTCTGGAGTGCAGTGGTGCGATCTCAGCTCACTGCAACCTCCACATCCTGGGCTCAAGCGATTCTCTGTCCTCAGCCTCCTGAGTAACTGGAATTACAGGCATCCACCACCATGCCCGACTAATTTTTGTCTTTTTAGTAGAGACAGGGTTTCACCATGTTGGCCAGGCTGGTCTTGAACTCCTTACCTCAGGTGATCCACCTGCCTCAGTATCCCAAAGTGCTAGGATCACAGTCATGAACCACTGCACCTTGTCAACTCCAATCTGTTTTAGCAAGTCCTCAATTTGGTCTAGTGTCCAACCCCTGCCTTCAGAGTCTAGTCTTGCCTCCTACCTTACAACTATTATTGGAATGCAGTTTGTCTTTCCCTTTAGATCTAATATTTGCTTTATATATCTGGGTGCTCCAATGTTGGGCACATATATATTTATAATTGTTGTATCTTCTTGCTGAATTGATCCCTTCATTATTATGTAATAACCTTCTTCATCTCTATTTACAAATTGTGATTTAAAGTCTGTTTTATCTGATATATGTATAGCTACTTCTGCTTGCTTTTGGTTTCCATTTGCATGGAGTATCTCTTTCCATCCCTCCACTTGCAGCCTATGCTTGAATTTATACATGAAGCGAGTTTCTTGTAAGCAGCATATAGATGGGTCATATCATTTTTATCCATTCAGCCAGCATATATCTTTTTTTTTTTTTTTTTTTGAGGCAGAGTCTCGCTCTGTCGCCCAGACTGGAGTGCAGTGGCCAGATCTCAGCTCACTGCAAGCTCCGCCTCCCGGGTTCACGCCATTCTCCTGCCTCAGCCTCCCGAGTAGTGGGACTACAGGCGCCCGCCACCTCGCCCGGCTAGTTTTATATTTTAGTAGAGACGGGGTTTCACCGTGTTAGCCAGGATGGTCTCGATCTCCTGACCTCGTGATCCGCCCATCTCGGCCTCCCAAAGTGCTGGGATTACAGGCTTGAGCCACCGCGCCCGGCGCATATATCTTTTAAGCGGGGAATTTGATTCATTTACGTTCAAGGTTGTTATTGATAGTGAGCACTTACTCCTGTCATTTTGTTAATTGCTTTCTGAGTGTTTTGTATTTCCTTTGCTCCTTAATTTCTTTCTTATTGTTTAAGTGTTTTTGCTTTTTCTTCCTCCTGCTGCATAGATGATCAGAGGTGTAAGTGTGCTGGGACATTTGATAATGCTCTACTCCAGTAATGTGCCCAGAGTATGTAGTCCACAGCATCTTTCAGCATTAACCTAGGCCCAGTAACTAACTTCCCATGACCCTTAAAATGTTCCAGGCAAGCAATTCTTAGTGGCAGCCTGACATCTTCTATATACCCACCCACTCACCCACCAGCTTTGGATCCTAAAGAGTGGTTTCCTGCTTGCCCATTGACTATGGCCCAGTTCTAGCCTGTGCAATCCAGCAAATTTCTCCACCAACCAGAGTGCTGCAATCACATTGTCTACATGTGAGCGCCTTTGGAAGACAGCCACTCTTCCAAGTTTATACTTCCTTGTGTACTCTTCCACAGCATTAGGGTATCTTTTAACATTCTCTTTACATCTTTATAGTTACCATCCTATCTTTGCTCAGTAATTTTTTATACTGAACTTTTCCTGTTTCAATTACTATGTTGTTTCTGATGGATCTGATTGGACCCAGACTGATACAAGAATCTACAAAATATCTACAGTAAATGTTGTACTCAATGGTTAAACGGTGAAAGTGTTCCCTTTGACATCAATAATAAGGCAAGAATGTTGGGCTGGGTGCTGTGGCTCATGCCTGTAATCCCAGCGCTTTGGGAGACCAAGGCAGGTAGATCACCTGAGGTCAAGAGTCCGAGACCAGCCTGGCCAACATGATGAAACCCCATCTCTACTAAAAAAATACAAAAAAATTAGCCAGGCATGGTGGCAGGCACCTGTAATCCCAGTTAATTGGGAGGCTGAGGCAGGAGAACCGCTTGAATCCAGGAGGTGGAGGTTGCAGTGAGCCAGGATCGTGCCATTGCACTCCAGCCTGGGCAACAAAAGTGAAACTCCATCTCAGAAAAAAAAAAAAATTAGAATGCCTACTATTACCACTTCTATTCAACGTTTAACTGAAAGTCCTGCCCATTGTAGTAAGACAAGAAGAAAAATTAATAAAATGCATATGGATTGGAAAAGATGAAAGGAAATTTTTATTATTCACAGATTATAGTGATAGTGTACATTAAAACATCCAAAGCAATTTATTCAATTATTATAATAAATATAATTAGCAAGATTCCTGGACACAAATAACATTCAAAAATCAATCATATTTCTTTATACAAGCATGAATAGTTAGAAAAGAAACTTTAAAAAAATACCACTTAGAAAACATCAAAATATTATTTGGCAGCAAATGCAACAAAAGAGGTGTGAAAAATCATGATACATTACTGGGAAAAATTGAAGAGCCCTAAAAAATGATATTCATGTTCATGCAATTACAGATTCAATATTGTCAAGTTGTCAATGCTCCTCACAGACTGGTGTCCAGAGGCAAAACAATTACAATTAAAATTTCTACAGGTATTTTTTGTTTATATAAAAAAATGACAAACTTTTTTTCTTTGAGATGGAGTCTCACTCTGTCACCCAGGTTGGAGTGTCGTGGCACTATCTCAGCTCACTGCAACCTCTGCCTCAGGGTTCAAACAATTCTCCTGTCTCAGTCTCCCAAGCAGCTGGGACTACAGGCATACGCCACCATGTCCAGCTAATTTTTGTATTTTAGTAGAGACGGGGTTTCACCATGTTGGTCAGGCTGGTCTCGAACTCCTGACCTCAAATGATCCAGCCGCCTCGCCCTCCCAAAGTGCTGTGATTACAGGCTTGAGCCACTGCACCCAGCCTATTTTTAACATTTACAGGCATACCTTGGAGATATTGTGAGTTTCATTCCATACCACCACAATGGCAATAAAGCAAGCCACACAAACTTTTTGGTTTCCCAGTGCATATAAAAGTTATGTTTACATTCTACTGTAGTCTATTAAGTGTGCAATAATACTATGTTTAAAAAACAATGTATAAACCCTAATTAAAAATACTTTATTGACCGGAAGTGGTGGCTCACGCATGTAATTCTGGGAGGCCAAGACAGGTGGATCATGAGGTCAGGAGTTCAAGACCAGCCTGGCCAAGATAGTGAAACCCCATCTCTCCTTAAAATACAAAAATTCGCCAGGCACAGTGGCAGGAGCCTGTAATCCCAGCTACTCAGGAGGCTGAGGCAGGAGAATCGCTTAAACTCGGGTGGAAGAGGTTGCAATGAGCCGAGGTTGTGCCACTGCACTCCAGCCTGGGGGACAGAATGAGAATCTGGCTCAAAAAAAAAAAAAAATTACTTTATTGCTTAGAAATGCTAATGATCTTCTGTGCCTTTGGTGAGTTATAATCTGTTGGCTGTTGGAGCATCCTGCCTCTATGTTGATGACTACTCACTGATCAGAGTGGTGGTTGCCAAAAATTGGGATGGCTTTGGTAATTTCAAAAAATAAGACAGTGAAATTTGCCCCATCAATGACTCTTTCTTTCATGAAGGATTTCTGTGTCGCATGTGATTTCACCCACAGTTGAACTTCATTCAAAATTGGAGACAATCCTCTCAAACTTCACACTGCGTTGTCAATCAAGTTTATGTAATACTCTAAATTCTTTGTTGTCATTTCAACAATATTCACAGTATCTTCATGAGGAATAGATTCCATCTCAATAAAACACTTTCTTTGCTCATCTATAAGAAGTGCAATGTCTCATCTGTTCAAGTTTTCTCGTGAGATTGCTGTAATTCAGTCACATCTTCAGGCTCCACTTCTAATTCTAGTGCTCTTTCTATTTCCATCACATCTGCACTGACTTCCTCCACTGATGTCTTGAACTCCTCAAAATCATTCATAAAGGTTGGAATCAACTTCTTCCAAAGCCCTGTTAACATTGATATTTTGACCTCCTGCCATGAATCATGAATGTTTTTAATGGCATCAAGAAAGTTAATTCTTTTTAGAAGGTTCTGAATTTACTTTGCCCATATCCATTGGAGGAATCATTCTCTGTGGCAGCTATAGCCTTATAAAATGTATTTCTTAAATAATAAAACCCAAAAGTTGAAGTTACTCCTTGATTCATGGGCTACAAAATAAATGTGTTAGCAGGTGTGAAAACAACCTTAATCTCTTTGTACATCTCCATCAGAGCTCTTGGGTGACCAGGTACATTGTTAATCAGCAGTAGTATTTTTAAAAAATATTTTCTGTTTGTTTTGGAGACAGGATCTCACTCTGCCTCCCAGGCTGGAGTGCAGTGGCATGATCTTGGCTCACTGCAGCCTCAACCTCCTGGGCTCAAGGGATCCTCCCACCTCAGCCTCCCAAGTGGCTGAAACTGCAGGCATGCACCACCACCCTCAGTTAATTTTTTTTTTTGTAGAGATGAGGTTTTGCCATGTTTTCCAGGCTGATCTTAAACTGAGTTCAAGCAATTTGCCTGCCTTTAGCCCCTAAAAGTGCTGGATTCCAGGTGTGAGCCACCACACCAGGCTGAGCAGTAATACTTTGGTTTGTTTGCTTCTTTTTGAGACAAGGTCTCACTCTGTCGCCCAGGCTGGAGTGCAGGGGCAAAATCCTGGCTCATTGCAACTTCTGCCTTGCAGATTCAAGTGATTCTCATGCCTCAGCCTCTCGAATAGCTGGGACTACAGGTGCAAGCCACCACACCCGGCTAATTTTTTGTATTTTTAGTAGAGACGGGGGTCTCAACATGTTTCCCAGGCTGGTCTTGAACTCCTGAGCTCAGGCAATCCACTCACCTCAGCCTCCCAAAGTGCTGAGATTACAGGCGTGAGCCACTGTGCCCGGCCTGCAGTAATATTTTGAAAGGAATATTTTTCCTAAGCAGTAGGTCTCAGGAATAAAGAGTAGACTTAAAATGTTTCGTAAATCATGCCATAAACAGATGTGCTGTCATCCAGGATTTGTTGTTCCATTTATAGAGTACAGGCAGAGTACATTTAGCTTAATTCTTAAGGGCCCTGGAATTTTCAAAATGGTAAATGAGCATTGGCTTCAACTTAAAGTCACCAGCTGCACTAGCTCCTAATGAGAGAGGCAGCCTGTACTTTGAAGCTTTGAAGCCAGGCATTGACTTCTCCTCTCTAGCTATGAGAGGCCCAGATGGTATCTTCTTCCAATAGAAGGCTGTTGCATTCTACATTAAAAACCTCTTGTTTTGGCCAGGCATGGTGGCTCATGCCTGTAATCTCAGCACTTTGGGAGGCTGAGATGGGTGGATCACCTGAGGTCAGGAGTTCGAGACCAGCCTGGCCAACATGGTGAAACCCCCGCCTCTACTAAAATACAAAATTAGCCAGGTGTGGTGGTGGGCACCCGTAACCCCAGCTACTCACGAGGCTGGGGCAGGAGAATCACTTGAACCTGGGAGATGGAGGTTGCAGTGAGCTGAGATCATGCCATTGCACTCCAGCCTCGGCGACAAAGCAAGACTCTGTCTCAAAAAAAAGAAAGACTCTGTCTCAAAAAAAAGAAAAAAAAAAAAAACCCTGCTGTTGAGTGTGGCCACCTTCATCAATGATCTTAGCTGGCTCTTCTGGGTAAGTTGCTGCAGCTTCTTCCTTAGCACTTGTTGCTTCACCTTGCAGTTTCATGTGACGGACATGGCTTCTTTCCTTAAACCTCGGGAACCAAACTCTGTTGGCTTCTACCTTTCCTTCTGCAGGTTCCTCGCCTCTCTCAGTCTTCATAGACTTGAAGAGAGTTAGGGCCTTGCTCTGGATCAGGCTTTGGCTTAAGGGAACGTTGTGGCTGATTTGATCTTCTATCCAGACCAGTAAAACTTTCTCCATGTCAGAAATAAGGCTGTGCTGGAGAAGCATTTTTAATTTCCTTTAAGAACTTTTCCTTTGCATTCACAATTGGACCGTTTGGTGCAAGAGGCCTGGCTTTCAGCCTATCTCAGCTTTCAGTACACCTTCCTGACTAAGCTTCATCATATCTCGCTTTTGATATAAAGTAAGCAATGTGCGATTCTTCTTTTCACTTGAACACTTAAAGGCTACAGTAAGGTTATTAACTGGCCTAATGTCAATATTGTTGCTTCTCAGGGGATAAGGAGGCCCGAGGAGAGAGAGAGAGATGAGGGAATGGCTTTGCTGGGGAGTAGTCAGTCTGCTGTTTTATATGGACAGTTCATGGCATCCCCAATTACAAAAGTAACATCAAAGATCCATGATCACAGATCACCACAATAGATATAATAATAATGAAAAAGTCGAAACTATGGTGAGAATCACCAAAATGTGCCACAGATCTAGAAGTGAGCACATGTTGTTTGAAAAATACAGCCAGCCAACAGACTTTCTTAATGCAGGGCTGCCACACGCCTTCCATTTGTAAAAAAATGCAACATCTTTGAAGCATGGTAAAACAAAGTGCAGTGAAACAAGATGTGCCTAACTATGGATGTGAAAAGGTCAATAAAGAGTCAAGACACTTTTAAAGAGGAAAACCAAGTAAGAAAAACTTGCTTTACCAAGTATTTGCAAATATAATGCAAATAATTATGCAAATAATCATTGCCTTATAAAGGTGCAATAATTTAAACAGTGTAGCATTAGCATAAGCATTGAGATGAATGGAACAGAAGAGAGAATGTAAAACCAGACTCGTGCATATATGGATGGACATGACAAATTGGCACTGCAGAGCGTAAGTGAACCAGAGTATTTTAAACAGATTATGTTGGAAAAATTGAATACCCATGTGGAAAAAAATGAAACTTGGCCACTACCTCATTCCATATAAAAACTAATCTCAGGCCGGGAGTACTGGCTCATGCCTGTAATCCCAGCCCTGTAGGAGGCCAAGGCGGGTGGATCACTTGAGGTCAAGAGATCGAGACCAGCTTGGCCAACATGGTGAAACCCTGTCTCTACTAAAATACAAAAATTAGTCAGGCGTGGTGGCAGGTGCCTGTAATCCCAGCTACTTGGGAGGCTGAGGCAGAAGAATCGCTTGAACCTGGGAGGCAGAGGTTGCAGTGAGCCAGGATTGTGCCACGACACTCCAGCCTGTGTGACAGAGCAAGACTCCATCTCAAAAAAAAAAACTCAGATAAATTGTGGATTTAAATGTGAAAGGCAAACAATAAACAAAATAATATTCAGTAATAATAATAATAAAGCTTCTAGAAGGAATGTAGGTAAATATTGTTATGACCTCATGTAGTAGGCTAGGGCAAGAGAACGCTTTTTCCCCAGGTTATAAAAAGCACTTACCAAAGGAAAAGACTGATGATCAGGATTACGTGAAGACTAAGAACTTCTGTTTATCAAAAGATGCTATCAAACAGTGAAAAGTCAATGCATGTTATGGACAATGATCTTTGCAACTCATATAACCACTGGCTTGTGCTGGAAAGAACTTCTAAAAATTCAAAAACAAAAGATAAACAACTCAAAAGACAAGGACAAGCGCTTAACAAAAGAGGATATCCTGTGGCCCAGAAACATACGCGATGAGGCTCTACCTCATTAGTAATCAAAGAAATGCAACTTAAAACTACAATGCAATACCATTCCACCCACAACTGGAGCACTGGAACCCTCACACACTACTGCAAGGAGTGTAAGTTCCAATAATAAAATTACAGCACTTTGGGAGGCTGAGGTGGGCGGATTGCCTGAGGTCAGGAGTTTGAAACCAGCTTGGTCCACATGGCGAAACCTCATCTATACTAAAAACACAAAAACTAGCCCAGCGTGGTGGCACATGCCTGTAATCTCAGCTACTCAGGAGGCTGAGGCACGAGAATCACTTGAACCAGAGGCCGCAGTGAGCTGAGATTGCGGCACTGCACTCCAGCCTGGGTGACAGAGCGAGACTCCCTCTCAAAAGAATAAATAAAATAAAATAAAATAAAATAAAAGTTGGAAAACTAGTTGATCCTCTCTCCCATATTCTATGACCCAGCAATTCTACTTCTAGTTGGAATCCCTCACAAAAATACATGCACGTGGGCACCAGGAGACATTCAAAGGAATTTCCAGATCAGGGTTATTCAAAGTAACTTCAAACTGGAGGCAATCTAAGTATCTGACAATTGCAAAAGCAATAAATAAATTGTGGTCTATTGGCCAGGCACGGTGGCTCACGCCTGTAATCCCAAGATTTTGGGAGGCTGAGATGGGAGGATCACTTGAGCTCAGGAGTTCAAGACCAGCCTTGCCAACATAGAGAGACCTCATCTCTACTAAAATTCAAAGACGTTAGCTGGGCATTGTGGTGCATACCTGTAGTCCCAATCCTGAGGCAGCAGGATCGCTTGAACCACAGAAAGCCAAGGCTGCAGTGAGCCCTGATTGTCACACTGTACTCTAGCCTGGGCAACAGAGAGAGACCTTGTCTTAAAACATATATATATATAGTTGTTTATTTATAAACAACATTGAGAACAAATGAACTACAACTTTGTGTAACAACCTGGGTGAATTTCACAAACATAATATTAAGTCGAAGAAGCCGGATAAACATAAACACACAATATGTGCTGTTTAATTCCATTTATATGAAGTTCAGAGAATGGGAAAAACTAAATTGTAGGGTTTAATGGTGCGTATTTAAGTGGCAAAATTATGAAGAAAGGTAAGGAAATTCTTACCAAAACCTTCAGGATAGTGATGACTTTAGAGAAAAGACAAAGTAATGGTGATTAGGAAGGGGCATGAGAAGGACTTCAGGGCGGTTGATATCATCCTAGTTTTTGACCCAGGAAATGTTCACGTGAAGGCTAACGTTGCGATGGTTAATTGAACTCTATAGTTTTTGTAGATGTCTGTAATATTTCATTTTTTTAAAGGCTTAAAAGACAAATGATTGACAGGCAGCACTGAGCACCCAGTAGAAGGTAGACAGTATTAAATTTCAGTAAATCCTGGCAACTAAATGTAATGGATTCTCTTGCAGTGGGCGAGGACTTGAGAGTGTGAGAACAGAAGGAGCCTATGGCAGTGGCCCAGGAGTGGAATGGTCTGTGAGCTCACTGGAGGGCTGGGCTTGGAGATAGCACATATTTGACATTGCAGACTGTGAGGCAGACATTTAGGCAAACCTAAACTCAGTGTCAAATCCCCTAGGTGATTAGAAGATAGCTTGAAAGACCAAAGATCACAGTGAAGGTGAAGAGTGAGTTCACAGATGTGAGAGTCTGGAAGAAGTAAAAACATATAGGGAAGCTTCAATGAACACTGGAGTAAAATGTAATGTATTGATACGACATATACAGAAGAAAGAATCTTCTAGCCTGGTATTTATTCATTCATTCAAACACTTCTTGAGCATCAGAAACTGTTCCGGGTGCAGTAGAGAAGACAAGAAGGCATGAAACACAGTTCTTCTCTTTAGTTTTAACTACGATAAAACATACCCTCATGAACGTTAAAGTAATAATTCAAGATTCCCATCAGCCAAGGGATAAAGTCCAAACTCACCTCCTCCTCTAATATAGAAACTCCACTCCAATTTGGTCTCTTGTTGGTGGCATCTCCCCACGGGTCTCTGCTCTTCCCCAGAGCTCTTCATTTTCACTGCTCCTGTATATTGGAGGCATAATTCTCTGCACTTTATATCTCTTCATTCCTACAACCACCTCCAGAACTGGTATTATTATCGCCACTGGCCAGGTGAGGTAACTGAGGCCCAGAGAGGCTAAATAACTTGTTCAAGTTTACATAGCTTGTCAGTTCTGTGGCCAAGACTGCAACCCTGGGAGTCTGTCTCTAGTATCTGTTTTCTTAACTATCCAACTGGGCTACAGCCATTTGTGCTCCAACCCCTGACAAGCTCAAGCCCTTTCGTCTCTCCGTGGCTTGGGATTTACTGTTTGTAGGCTTCTTCTCCAACAACCAGCTTGAAGGCTGCGGCCTTCTCTGTGCAGCTTTCTGTGCTACCTCCTCGAGGTCAGTGCCTTCTTCTTCCATGCCCTCTCTTTCATGGGCCTCCTCTAACATGTTCCTGAATGTCCTTGAGGGCAGGAACTTGAACTTAGTTTTCTATATGTTTTGCAGAACCTATCACATATGAGATCACAGACGGTGTTGAATTAGATCCAAAGAAGAATATAAATCCCAAAATAAGCGGTGTCAACATGAAGGGTCATTAAAGGTAGAAGAAAGAGAGGCACCTATCATCTGCGGTATCCCAGGGAAGGCTTCCAGAAGGGGTAGCTCCTGGCTAGACTTGAAGGGATGAGCAAAATGTGCGGAAGATGACCAAGAGGATGTGCACAGGCCTGGATACTCCAATGTACAGAACATCTCTAGGAATCACTCATTAAACCAAACCCATCAAAGCAGAGCTGCAGGGAAAGTAACCAGTGTGAAAGAGGAAAGAACGTCAAACTCCCAGTACAGACCCAGCCCAGAACCCTCAAAAAGTTCTGCTCCTTAAGTAAATCCAGAAAACCTGAATACTGCTAAGTACAAGGAACCTGGGGAAGAAAAAATCCAATTTAACCAGATTTAGATTTTTAAAATAATTTTTGTTGGATAATACGGTACATAATTAATTGCAGGTTAGAGCTGCCCTGAATTAGGTCTTGTTTTAAATAAATCAGTATCGATGTGGGGGGATTTTACTGCATATTCTTTGCAACCAGGCCGCCTGAATCATTGCCATAGATCAGGTTCCAACAGAAGATTCCAGCAGGAGATCTCAGCTGGTGCTCATGAGACGCCCACCCAAGCCAAGAGCAAGCTCCTTCCCAAGCTTCTCTCAGTAGTGACACAAACAGTCCAGGACCCAGCCAAGAAAGAGGGCACTGGCCATGCTAAAGGGGTATTTTTTGAGGTGAACATGGGGTGGACTTCTATGCGGTCCATTTTGATGGAGAGCGAGATCTGAAAAATATCTACCACTGACTTTGGGTTACTGATGGAGTGTCTCAGCAAGACAGACTGAATGGATGAGGGATTAGGGGAGTTGAGCCTACAATATCTGGATTGTAAGGTTTGTCCTGGTTACTCTTGGTTTATATTATTACCTTTTTTCTGGGTGAATTTTGGGAACATAGGGAATACAAGTTGAGTATTCCGAATCTGAAAAATCTGAAAGGCTCCAACACCTGAAACATTTTGCTGCTCAAAGGAAATGCTCATTTTGAGATAGAAGACCAGTAGGACTTGTTTTCACGACCCTGTTGATCAAACAGGATAGAGCAGAGAAACGTGCCCAAACCAGCTAGGACTAGGAGTTATAATGCATTTGCATGCCGTAAGACACTCGCCAGTGCCATGACAGTTTGCAAATACCATGCCAATGCCTGGAAGTTATCCTATATGGTTTTGGGCACTCCCTGCCCCTTTTCCAGAAAGTTCGTGAGTATACCCCTTATTTAGCACATAATTAGGAGTAGTTATAAACATAGTTTGCCAGCAATCCACAAGTGGGGTAGCTCGGCTCTGTCTATAGAGCGGCCGTTTTGCTGTACTCTGTTGCTTCAATAAACTTGCTTTATTTCACTGTCAGCTCAGACTTGCTCTTGAATTCTTTCCTCAGCAAAGCCAAGAACCCTCCCGGCCTGAGCCCCAACTTGAGGGTTCACCTGCATCGGTTGGGCATTTTGTATTTCAAAGTTTTAGTTTAAGGATGCTCAACCTGTACATAAATATTATTTTCGGCCGGTCGTGGTGGCTCACGCCTATAATCCCAACACTTTGGGAGGGCAAGGGGGGCAGATCACCTGAGGTCAGGAGTTCGAGACCAGCCTGACCAACATGGAGAAACCCTGTCTCTACTAAAAATACAAAAATTAGCTGGGCATGGTGGTGCACACCTGTAATCCCAGCTACTGGGGAGGCTGAGGTAGGAGAATCGCTTGAACCCAGGAGGCAGAGATTGCAGTGAGCCAAGATTGCGCCATTGTACTCCAGCCTGGGCTACAAGAGCGAATCCCCATCTAAAAAAAAATATATATGTATATATATATGTACACACACACACACATACACACACACACACACACACACACACACACACACACACATATATATATTTTAGGCCAGGCGCTGTGCCTCATGCTTATAATCCCAGCACTTTGGAAGGCCGAGGCGGGTAGATCACGAGGCCAGGAGTTAGAGATCATCATGGCCAACATGGTGAAACCCCATCTCTACTAAAACTACAAAAAAATTAGCCAGACCTACATTAGCATGCGCCTGTAGTCCCAGCTACTCAGGAGGCTGAGGTAGGAGAATCACTTGAACCTGGGAGGCAGAGGTTGCAGTGAGCCGAGATCACACCACTGCACTCCAGTCTGGGCAACAGAGCAAGACTTCATCTCGAAAAAATATATGTTTTTTAAATATATATTTTATATGTGTAATATATATATAATATATGTATATAAAAATACAGATATTATTTT
>NW_016829831.1:1906679-1935956 GCF_001698545.2 Rhinopithecus bieti | reverse complement strand
ATATATAATATATGTATATAAAAATACAGATATTCTTTTTTTTTCTTTTGAGATAGAGTCTCACTCCATCACCCAGGCTGGAGTGCAGTGGCATGATCTCGGCTCACTGCAACCTCCACCTCCCGGGTGCAAGCGATTCTCCTGCCTCAGCCTCCTGAGTAGCTGAGACTATAGGCGCATGCCATCACACCCAGCTAATTTTCATATTTTTAGAGGAGACGGACTTTCACTATGTTGGCCAGGCTGGTCTCAAACTCCTGACCTTGTGATCCCCCCACCTCGGCCTCCCAAAGTGCTAGGATGACAGAAGTGAGCCACCGTGCCCAGTAAAAATATATATATTATTTTCAACTGGTGTCTAAATGAGAAAAACTCTCGACGTTTCATCAGAAGCCCCCAGACCTGTCATAACTTCTCAGGGAGTGTAAGAGAAGCCCCTTGCCCACCTCTGCTCTCTCATAACCGTTACTAAGAGAGAATGCAATACAGGGAGTATGGTTTTCAGAAGATGAGAAAATCTTTTTTTTTTTTAATATATATTTTTTTACTGCTACCTATTTGCCTTAGATTCTTCACAAATAAGGACAATACATCTCACCAGCACTCTTCCATCCACAAATTACCTTGCTGACCTTGATCTCACTGAAACTCATTTTGCAAATGAGAAGACATTGTTCTGTGAATTTTATTGATTTGCCTAAGATGGCAACGTTACAAGGTAGTGGAGTCAAGCCCAAGTCTAGGACTGCTGTGCTCAATTCTGTCCTGGCAACTCTGTCCTGGCTATTTTAAGACCATTGCAGGCCGCAGACCCCAACCCACTTCATAGCAAACACATTACAACATATTTACATTCCACAGAACATATACATTTTTGCTGTATAATTTTTATAATTCCAATTTGGAGTTTTGTTATAATATACATTTTTTTCTCATGATTCAAACCATATTATATTTTTGTGTAACCATATAAGGCTTGAGTTGAGTGGCAGCTGACTCATTGATATCGCATTACATTTTACAGACACTTAATTAAATATTTCCATTTTAATGTTTGATTTTCATGTTTAGGAACCAGTACATTTTTTCCAGGTCCGAAATATTATCTTTGGTCCTTGAAAGGTCACAAGCCGTAAGTACCGAGCCAAGAATACACAGCGGCAGAACCAGCCCTGTTCTGGCTGGGCCACCACCATAGCTCAGGGCTGTGATGTGAGCAATGGCTGAGAGGCTGGAATTACAACAGGCAGGTAGAGGTGGCTGTCACTGACCCCACTGGCCAGAGCAGAAAGAACAAGATCCTGTCAGTCTCTGGCCTTCTGACAGCTAGGTTCACCTTCGTGGATCTTCTCTGGAACAGTTTGCTGTCTGCATTCTGAAACAGGGTGGGTCCTTATGCTAAACCATGATATTACCCACCCTGTTAAGCCAGCATCCAGGAAAATGTCACAGATGACCAGAGGAAGAGTTTACTATGTATAGTTTTTTTTTTTCTGTTTTTTGTTTTGTTTTGTTTTTTTTGAGATGGAGATGCACTCGCCCAGGCTGGAGTGCAGTGGCACGATCTCAGCTCACTGCAAGCTCTGCCTCCCAGGTTCACTCCATTCTTCTGCCTCAGCCTCCTGAGTAGCTGGGACTATAGGCACCTGCCACCACGCCCGGCTAATTTTTTTTTGTATTTTTAGTGGAGACAGGGTTCCACCATGTTAGCCAGGATGGTCTCGATCTCCTGACCTCGTGATCCACTCGCCTCGGCTTCCCAAAGTGCTGGGATTACAGCCGTGAGCCACCGCACCCGGCCTCTGTTTTTTGTTTTTTTTGAGACATAGTCCCACTCTGTCAACAGGCTAGGGTACAATGGCACCATCTCAGCTTACTGCAACCTCCATCTCCCGGGTTCAAGCAATTCTTCTGCCTCAGCCTCCCAAGTAGCTGGGACTACAGGCACGTGCCACCATGCCTGGCTAATTTTTTGTATTTTTAGTAGAGACAGCTGAAAGTTTCACCATGTTGCCCAGGCTGGTCTCAAACTCCTGACCTCAGGTGATGCACCCACCTTGGCCTCCCAAAGTGCTGGGATGACAGGTGTTAGCCACCGCACGCGGCCCAGTAAACCTCTTTCTTATACCAACCTCCCAGGCTGGCATTTGGGATTCAGGGATGCTAGGGTTTGTACCCAGAGACAAGCTGGTACTGACTGACTTCATCACCAAAAACTCTAACACTAGAGAAAACTGGGATTGGAGATGAACTCAGGGAGCAGAAGGAAGCCCCTCCTTCTGTTGCCATGCGAACACTCAGAATCCTCCCACCAAACCTCGCTTAAAACCCATTTACTCCTAGTGTTCCATTATTGGAACGCTAAGCTTGTGGAAGTTATTTATATCCTACTGATCAAGGTCATCACCAAGGTCTGACTTTTCCCACAAAAAAATTTTGCATCCTCCAGCATAAATGGGTTAAGGCTGTATCTGTAGAACCTCCCACTAAATGCAACATTTACTACATGCAACATCTCCCCCAGTAATTCTGCCTAAGTTGAGCTTTAATAAAATGCATTTTAGGCTGGGCGTGGTGGCTCACGCCTGTAATCCCAGCACTTTGGGAGACTCAGGGGGGCAGATCACGAGGTCAGGAAATCGAGACTACCCTGGCTAACACGGTGAAACCCCGTTTCTACTAAAAATACAAAACATTAGCCGAGTGTGGTGGTGGGCGCCTGTAGTTCCAGCTACTCAGGAGGTTGAGGCGGGAGAATGGCATGAACCTGGGAGGCGGAGCTTGCAGTGAGCCGAGATCGTGCCACTGCACTCCAGCCTGGGTGACAAGAGCGAAACTCCATCTCAAAAAAATAAAAAATTAAAAAAAATAAAAAATAAAATACATTTTAAATGCACAGGTCAGGGAAACCTAACTACTTAAAGGCATACAGCTTCAAATCCTTTTGGATAGAAAGAAAGAAATCTTTAATAATCCATCACTGCTTAAATTCTCTCTTTGGATGTCCATGTTTTTATATTCTGCAAAATGTTATTAAATTAGGACACATTGTCTGGGCGCAGTGGCTCATGCCTGTAATCCCAGCACTTTTGGAGGCTGAGGCGGGTGGATCATGAGGTCAGGAATTCAAGACCAGCCTGGCCAACGTGGTGAAACCCCATCTCTACGAAAATACAAAAATTAGCTGGGCGTGGTGGTGCGTGCCGGTAATCCTAGCTACTCAGGAGGCTGAGGTTGGAGAACCACTTGAACCCAGGAGGCAGAGGTTGCAGTAAGCTGAGATCACACCACTGCCCTCCAGCCTGGGCGACAGAAAGAGACTCCATCTTGGAAAAAAAGAATAGGACACATTACCACAGTATTTGCTACAGCACACTGCATTGGGCCTTGGAATTCAGAAAGAAGAGTGAGTTGTTCATGTCATGCCACTTTTCTTCAGTAATTGAGACAAATTTGAAGATACGGAGAAACCTGGGGATTTGGGCAAAGCTCTCCACTCATCTGTTCCTCTGGTTGCCATGGAGAATAACAGTTTTAAAGGCATCTTTAAATGAAGTCAGCTCTGAGCTGAAACCTCTCCTTTTAAGTGAGAAAGCACACTCAGAGGGGAGGGACGGCCGCTGTCTTTGCTGCTCTAAATGGCAGATAATCCAAAGAGGACACAACAGAACCTCGTGCCTGTTCAGAAGGGGAGAAATGCACACGGGAGATGATGACGGTTCTGGTGTAGTGCACCCTTCGGAACTCTCGAGGGCCTTCCTCGCACCCTCAGGATCTCATTTCTGATCCTCAGAGCTCCAGGTTTCTGATAGTTGGTTCTTTCTCCAAGTTCATCGGGTTTCCTTTACCAAATATTCTACTTCTTTGTACCCATTGGTCCTGGAGCTCCTGTGAACAGGGTTTCACCCTCCGACTATCTCTTCCCATGAACTAAAATTGGCTTCATTTACCCATTCAAATTCCTTTTCATCCCTCATCCCTCAGGGAGCCCCCTTTGCTCTGTTTACCTTAAGGAAGGAGGAAACTAGCTAATAATGATAATAGACATTTATTAAGCACCTCTGAAGCACTTGGTGTGGATTACCTCATTTTATCTCCCAGCAACCTTAAGATAGGTCATATCTTTACTCTATTTTACAAAGGAAGAAACAGTCTTAAGAAGCTCAGATAACCTGGTTGCCCGGTTGGCAAGAGCCAGAGTCAGAGTTCAACCCAGACAGTCCAACCCCAGAGGCTCCCCTCATCTTGCCTTTCCATCGAATCATACATTCATTTATTCAGTCAGTATTTATTAAGTCCTCACTACATGCCAGGCACTGTTCAGGGGTTATAGCATCAAGGCAAAAGGGGTTTCCTCCCTCATTATGAGACTAATTCTAGCAAGGAGAGGTGGGCAAGGAATGAATGAATAAGTCAGATAATTTCTCTGTTTGCAGATGACATAATCTTATATATGGAAAACTCTGAAGTCGCCACAAAACAAACAAACAAAAACCTCTTAGAACTAATAAATGAATTCAGTAAAGCTGAAGAATACAAAATCAACACATAAAAATTGGCAGTGTTTGTATATACTAATAGTGAACTATCTAAAACAGAAATCAAGAAAACAATTCCATTTACAATAGCTACAAAAAAAATGAGATACCTAGGGATAAACTTAACCAAGAAGATGAAATATCTCTACACGAAAAACCATAAAGCATTGATAAAAAAAATTTTAAAAGACACAAATAAATGAAAAGATATGTTATGTTCATGGATTAGAAGACTGAATATTGTGAAAATGACCATACTACCCAAAGATATCCACAGATTTAATGCACTCCCTATCAAAATACTAAAGACATTTTTCACAGAAATAGAAAAAAAAAAATCCTAAAATTCATATGGAACCACAAAAGACCCCAAAAGGCCAAAGCAATTCAGAGCAAAATCAACAAAGTTGGAGGCATCACACTACCTGATTTCAAAATATACTATAAAGCTGTAGTAACCAGAACAACATGGTACTGGCATAAAAACAGACACATAAAACAATGGAATAGACAGCCTAGAAATATATTCAGGCACCTACAGCCACCTGTTTTTGACAAAGATACCAAGAACACACATTGGGGAAAAGATTGTCCCTTTAATAAATTGAATATCCTAGGGAGGCTGAGGCAGAATAACTTGAACCCAGGAGGAGAAGTTTGCAGTGAGCTGAGATTGCCCACTGCACTGCAGCCTGGGCAACAGAGTGAGACCCTGTCTCAAAAATAACATAAAATAAAATAAATTGAATATCCGAAGAATAAAATTAGACCCCTGTCTCTCATTGTATATGAAAATCGACTCAAAATGGATAGAAGACTTAAAAGTAAAACCTGAAACTATAAAACTACTAGAAGAAAACAGGGGAAACACTTCACAACACTAAGCCAGGCAGGGGTTTTTTAAAATAAGAAGTCAGAGGCACAGGTATCAAAAGCAAAAACACACAAATGGGACCACATGAAATTAAAAAGCTTTTGCATAACAAAGGAAACAATTAACAAAGTGATGAGAAAACCTACACTCTCTTATAGGTTTGGAAGAAAATATTTGCAAACTATCTATCTAACAAGGTGTTATCCAGAAATATGTAAGGAACTTAAACAACTCAACAGCAATAAAACAAATAACCAGATTAAAAAATGGGCAAAAAACCTTAATAGACATTTCTTAAGACATACAAATGGACAACAGGTACACGAAGAAACGCTCAATATCACTAAATGTCAGAGAAATGAAAATCAAAACCACAATGAGATACCACCTCATTCCAGTTAGAATGGCTCTTATCAAAAAACAAGTGTTGGTGAGGATGTGGAGATAAGGGGACACTTGACACTTGCATACTGTTGATAAGAATGTAAATTAGTACAGCAATTATGGAAATCAGTATAGGGGTCCCCCCCAAAATAAAAATAGAATTACAGTATGATCCAACACTCTCACTGCTGGATATATATCCAGAGGAGGTGAAATCAGGGCTGGGTGTGGTGACTCAGGCCTGTAATGCGAGTACTTTGGGAAGCCAAAGCGGGTGGATCAATTGAGGTCAGGAGTTCGAGACCAGCCTGACCAACATGTGAAACCCCATCTCTACTAAAAATATTTAAAAAATTACCTGGGCGTGATGGTGGGCACCTGTAATCCCAGCTACTCTGGAGGCTGAGGCAGGAGAATCGCTTGAACCCAGGTGACAGAGGTTGCAGTGAGCTGAAATCATACCACTGCACTCCAGCCTGGGCGACAGAGCCAGACTCCATCTGAAAAAAAATTAAAAAAAGAGTGAAATCAGGATGTTGAAGAGATATCTGCACTCCCATCTTTATGTCAGTACCATTTTTAATAGCCAAGATATGGAATTAACCTAAGTGTCCATCAATAGATGAATGGTAAAGAAAATGTGGTATATAAGCACGACAAAATTCTATTCAGTCATAAAAAAAGAATGAAATCCTGTCATTTGTGACAACATGGCTGACCCTGGAGGACACCATGTTAAGTGAAATAAGCCAGATACAGAAAGACAAATATCACATGATCTCACTCATATGTGGAATTACAAAGAAAAAAAGTTGATCTCATCGAAGCAGAGTATAGAACAGTGGTTATCAAAGGCTGGGAAGGGTGACTACAGTTAACTGTAAGGTATTGTATATCACCCTATAGCTAGAAGAGAAGTTTTCGAATATTCTCATGACAAAGAAATTACAAATGCATGAAATGATGAATATGCTAACTACCCTGAGTTGATCATTATACAACATGTACAGGTACTGAAATATTAATTTGTATCCCATAAACATGTACAATTATAATGTGATAATTTTTTTTTTTTGAGATGGAGTCTCACTCTGTCACCCAGGCTGGAATGCAGTGGCGCAATCTTGGCTCACTGCAACCTCCACCTATCACGTTCAAGCTATTCTCCTGCTTTAGCCTCCTAAGTAGCTGTAAGTACAGGTGCCCACCACCATGCCCAACTGATATAATGTTACAGTTTTGGGGGTTTTTTGAGACAGAGTTTTGCTCTTGTTGCCCAGGCTGGAGTGCAATGGCAGGATCTCGGCTCACCACAACCTCCACCTCCCAGGTTCAAGTGATTCTCCTGCCTCAGCCTCCCAAGTAGCTGGGATTACAGGTGCCCGCCACTACCCCCAACTAATTTTTGTATTTTCAGTAGAGATGGGGTTTCACCACGTTGGCCAGGCTGGTCACCAACTCCTGACTTCAGGTGATCCACCCGCCTTGGCCTCCCAAAGCGCTGGGATTACAGGCGTGAGCCACCGCACCTGGATGACGGTTGTTTTTTTTTTTTTAATCAGATAATTTCTTTTTTTTTTTTTGAGACAAAGTTTCACTCTGTGGCCCAGACTGGGGTGCGGTGGTGCGATCTCGGCTCACTGCAAGCTCCACCTCCTGGGTTCCCGCCATTCTCCTGCCTCAGCCTCCTGAGTAGCTGGGACTACAGGCGCCCGCCACCGTGTCCGGCTAATTTTTGTATTTTTAGTAGAGAGGGGGTTTCACCATGTTAGCCAGGATGGTCTCGATCTTCTGACCTCATGTTCCGCCCGCCTCGGCCTCCCAAAGTGCTGGGATTGCAGGCGTGAGCCACCGCGCCCTGCAAAATCAGATAATTTCTAAGAGTGATAGGAGCTATGGAGAAAAAAATTTCAAGGAATGGGACAAAGTGGTGGTCCTCAAACTTGGGTGTGCACGAGATCAGCTGGGCCCCACCCTCAGGGCTCCTGGTCCAATAGGTCTGGAGTAGGGCCAGGGAATTTGCATTTCTTTCTTTCTTTCTTTTCTTTTTCTTTGAGACAGGCTGAAGTACAATGGCACAATCTCGGCTCACTGCAACCTCCACTTCCGGGGCTCAAGCAGTCCTCCCGCCTTGGCCTCCCGAGTAGCTGGGACTACAGGCGTGCACCACCATGCCAGGCTAATTTTTTTTTTTTCCGTCATGTTGCCTAGGCTGCTCTCCAGCAATCTACCTGCCATGGCCTACCAAAGTGCTGGGATTACAGGCGTGAGCCACCGCGCCCAGCCTGAATTTGCATTTCTAATAGGTTTCCAAGTGAGGTTGCTGCCGTTGGTCTGGGGATCACACGTGGAGAATCCCTAAAACAGAGTGGATTGGAATGGGGAATGGGGGAAGCCTCTCTTACCTATGTGTGGCGTTTGAGTTGAGATGTGAATGACGGAAATGAGGAAGTCACTGGGATTACGAGGGAAAAGGGTTTCTAGCACAGGATATGGCAAATGCAAAGTCCCCAAGGTGGGAAAGTGAGCTGCTGGTGTTGGAAGGACAGAACAAAGATCTGCTGAGTGTTGAATGAGGCAAGAGTCAGTTTAGCCCCAACCCAGTTTGGTTCTTTCTTCTCCTACTGCTCCTCCGGGCTGTGTTGTTTAACATGAAAATCCCAGTGTCTTTCACAACAAAACAGTGGCAGTAGATTGACTTAAAAAAGAAAGATCCAATATAGGATTACTTTAAATGGGCTCCTCCTTTGGCACGTTTGAAATATTTCAGTTGTCCTTCACTCCAATTTCCAATTGCAGTTTTTCAAATAAAAATAACCTCTTGTGTTTATGCAACATATGTTGATGTTGTATATAATTTAATTATCTATTTTTTTATCTGGGCAATTTGCCAAATCTTCAAGTTGTTTCAAAAGATCAAAGACAGGATATGTGCCTTTTCTTTCCTCATTCTTTCACCCCAGCGCTTTTCAAATGTAAATGTGCCTAGAACTTAACTCACTGAGCCTCCCTGGAGAGGGACCTTTATGAAGGAAGAGAGGCCCAGGTGAACCTCTGAGCCCCTTATCCAATCCCCGCCCCAAGGATCATGGGTAATCAGTCTGGGAAAGGGTGAGGTCTAGGATTCCACTGAGTTCTCTGTCAAGGTGAGCCTGGTCTGTTAGGGGATTTGGCTTTCCTCTTTCTCTTAACCGATTTGCCTGGGGCTGCTTCTGCGGCGTGGTGTTCATTACCTGCCTTTGTTTTTATCTGCTCTGATGAGTTCTCCAAGATTGATAGAAAGAGCCTGGTGATCCAATTTCTAAGAGAAATGAAGACTATCAAGCATTCTAAATTTCCTAAACATTGTACAATTGATAGTTGGCTGGAGCATCTGAAAGTTTATTATTGGTGAGTTTTATGGGCTGAATTGGGTCCCTCCAAAATTTGTATGTTGAAGCTCTAGCCCACAGTACCTCAGATGTGACTGCAGTGGAGGTAGTTCTTTGAGGAGGTAATCAAGGTTAAATGAGGCCATTAGAGAGGACCCTATCCAAAATGACTGACATCCTTACAAGAGGAGGAGATTAGGCCACATGTACACACAGGAAGGCCAGCTGAAGACAGGAGAAGGGGACCATCTACGAGCCAAGGAGAGAAGCCTCAGAAGAAACCAACCCTGCTCACACATTGATCTTGGACTTCCGGCCTCTACCAGGACCGTTTCTGTTGTTTAAACCCCCAGTCTGCATGGCAGCTTTTGCAGACTAACACAGTGAGTGTATGTGTCTTAGATTCTTATAGAAAGTTTGCTATACATTTCACTCTACACTTCTAAAATAAATTTCCTTTTATAATATGAAAGGAAACCAGGTTTCGCCCCTGAGAAAATCTTGCAGGTTTCAGTTCTGCAGAAAACCTATTGGCCAGAGTCAGTGAGAGGAGACTGAAATCCTGCCTTCTGCTGCACCTTTTAATAGGTGTCTCTCTCTGCCCATATGACAGCTCTGTCTCTTCACTTCCATTTTTCTCACTCTGGCCTGGTCAGCAAACAGGATTTGTGGGTTGTTGCTTGTGTTTCATATTTCACATCTGGTTGAAATACACCCTGACCCAGAATAGTCCACTTAAGTAGTTAGGAAGAAAAAATCTAGATTCTTCCCCTGTCCCTGAAGTTCAAGGGGTGCTAAGAATGAAAAGCCCTTCTCTATGCCAACAATGACACAGCACTGGATATCCACAAGAGAGACTCCAGGGTGAGGAGGGAACACACATCAAGTCCCTTGAGTCCTGTTGGGGGAACTTTCAGTCTGAATAAACCAGAATTCCTTTGGTTGCAAGTGACAGAAAACCAACTCAAACTAGCTTAAAACGATGAAAAAGGAGAGTGTGGAGAGGCCTCTGTAAGTAGGGTGTCCAAGTCCTGGTGGTTTCAATCAAGTATAGTTGGATCCTGGGTTCAGTATACTCTGCTTCCCTGATATGTTGGTAAAGATGGCCACAGATTTGTCTTCCATAGAGATACTGATCCCAGGCCAGGTGTGGTGGCTCACGCCTGAAATCCCAGCACTTTGGGAGGCCAAGTAGAGTAAATCCTGAGGTCAGGAGTTTGAGACCCTGGCCAACATGGTGAAACCCCGTCTCTACTAAAAATACAAAAATTAGCTGGATGTGGTGGCACGTGCCTGTAATCCCAGCTACTCGGAAGGCTGAGGCAGGAGAATCACTTGAACCCAAGACACGAAGGTTGCAGTGAGCCAAGATTGCACCACTGCATACCAGCCTGGGTGACTGAACAAGACTCTGTCTCAAAAAAAGAAAGAAAAGAAAAGAAATACTGATCCCAAAGAAAAAATCATGTCTCTTGTTACAGCAAACCTCTATGGGAGAACCTTGAGTGGTCCGGCAGGGTCACCTACCAATTTCTAAAACAATGCAGCCAGGCTGGTAGAGGATCCGGGCCACACACCTATCTACCTCTGGGACCGGGAAGTGGGGTGAGGGTGGTTGGCCCCATCCAAGCCGCTGAGAGTAAGGAGGATTGGTTCCTCCAAGAGGTGCCAGGAAGGAAGCAAGTGAACACATGAAACATGAATCTTTGGTTGGTGCAGGCTTAGAGAAAGTGCTCAGCAATGACTGGCATAAAAAGTGCTTAAGTTTCAGGAGAGTTAACCTGAGGCAAAAAAAAAAAAAAGTGCTTAAGTGACAATTTGATAAAAAAGGGAAAAGTGCTGTTCCAAAAATTTGAAAGGCTGTCTTGTGGAAGAGAGAGAGGAAAGGAAAGAGGATGAAACTGGAAATTATGTGGAGAAGTTGTAAGAGAGGTAGATTTCACTTTAGTGCAAGGAAAACCCTTCCAGAACCCAGGAACAACAAAAAGGAGTCGCTTCATGAATTGATGCGGTCCCCGTTCCTAGCTGAGTCCTAGCAGGGATGAACGGCCACCCACCAGCAATGCAGAAAAGGGAGGTTCAAAAGCAGGTGAGTTGCGGGCTCGACGGATGCCAAGACCCCATTTCAACCTCAATATCTGATGATTGGGAAACACTGAAGCAGGCCAGGCGTGGTGGCTCATGCCTGTAATCCCAGCACTTTGGGAGGCCGAGGCGGAGGGATCACTTGAGGCCAGGAGTTCGAGACCAGTCCGGCCAACATGGCGAGACTCCTGTCTCTAATAAAAATACAAAAGTTAGCCAGGCGTGGTGGTGGGTAACAGGTGGTGGCCTGTAATCCCAGCTACTCGTGAGGCTGTAGCAGAAGAATCTCTTGAATCTGGGAGGCAGAGGTTGCAGTGAACCAAGATCTTGCCGCTGCACTCCAGCCTGGGCGACGGAGTGAAACTCTGTCTCAAAAAAAAAAACAAAAGAAAAGAAAAAGAAAACACTGAAGCAGTAAAGAAGATGCAAACCTGAGGGGAGCACCTTGGGCAGCTTCAAGGAGTTTTTTAAGCCAACATTTCCTGAGGCCTGACCACGTGCCAGGTTCTGGCTAAGTGTTTGCATCTCTCTCCCCCATTTAAACCTCACAGCAACTCTTGAAATAAGTTTTGGTGACTTCACTTCATGAGCAAGGAAACTTGGATGCAGAGAGGTTGAGTAGCTTGCCCAAAACGATGCAGTAAACAGCAGTGCTGGGCTTTGAATTCAGGCCAGCTGCACTTTCAGTCCCAGCTCTTCGCCTGTTTGCTCTTGGGACACAGGCAGGCCTGCTTCTTTGCAAAGAGCAGCATCACGCACCTCCCTCTGCTCACCTACCCCCTCCCGCCCGACTGGGATCAAGGTCGACTTGCTCCAGATGGCGGCAGGCAGGTCTAATGAGATGTGAAGGGATTCCCCATGGGGAGCCAAGAGTGGCTGGGAGAGAATCCCAGATTCACATCTCCCAACTTGAGATGTCAGGAGCAAATGCCTTAGCCATGCATTAAAAACAGCAGCAGCAGCAGCAGCAGCAGCAAAGTCAGCACTGAACCCTTTCCAACTCCCATCCGACCAATTGCTTAGGTTGGAAGGACCTCAGGCCCCCAGGTGTGGCATGGGCGCTACCTGCTTTAGGTCCCCACATGCACAGTCAGTCAGACCCGGCCTCCACCATCCATCCCCAGCATCCACACGGACAACATGGCCGACGGACCCATCTTTCACTGATGCGACTTGCCATTTCCTCTCAAAATGGGGGAAAGCACCTGCTCAGGCACTGAGACACACACCTAGGAATTTGTATTTCTCTTTTTTAGAGAAAGTAAATCTTGAAATAAATAGACCGATAGGCCAGGCGCAGTGGCTCACACCTGTACTCCTAGCACTTTGGGAGTCTGAGGCGGGAGGATTGCTTGAGCTCAGGGGTTAGAGACCAGCCTGGGCACACAACAGTGAGACCTTGTCTCTAATAAAAATTTAAAAATTAGCTGGATGTGGTGGCACACACCTGTAGCCCCAGCTATCCGGGAGGCTGAGTCAGGGCGAGGTGGGAGATCAAGGCTGCAGTGAGCTATGATCATACCACTGCACTCCCAGCCTGAGCAGCAGAGGGAGACCCTGTCTTAAAATAAATAAATAAATAGAAATAGACATAACGTGGAGGCCTCCTGGACTCTGGACCCATGTGTGTATTGTTTCTTACCAAGGATTAAACAGAGCTGGGCCACCTCTCACCTGGTTCAGTTATTTGTTTTCCCCAAGCTTCCTGTTTCTCGTCCCCTCTGTGCCTGATGCTAATCATCAGGTTTCCAGGTTGGTCATGGCTACAGAAGTTACACTGAGGCATGTGGTGATCTGAGTTTGTGCTCTTTGTTTCTTCCTTCCGCTGTGCAGTTAATGATGAACACCGAACAGCCACCTTCTCAAATACTTCCAAACACCAACCTGAAATTCACAGGAGAGCTTGACAGAGGCCGAGGACGTGTGATTTTTAAGGTAAGCATGTGATGGCTTTGACAGGAATACATTTTGAGAGGTTAACATAGCACCAAAGAGATGGTTTATTTTAAAGGCAGGCTGTAACTCAGGATCACGAGCTTGGAGACTTGAATGCAACAAAAGGCAAACTGAGCTTGGCTCCTGCAAGAGCCTCCTGTGAACGTGAGCTGTGTCCTAGCAGCCTCTGAAGGTGGACTCTAAAAAGAAAAGGTCTTAAAGAATTGCAGAAGATGGCTGTGGCTTGCAGTTGTGGTGGGGAAAATTTTGCAAGCACATTCTTAGAATATATCAATTAAATATGACATCAGTATGAGAGTTAAGGTGAAAGTCAAATTCCTTGTTGGAAACGACCATAGCAATGACTCATCCTACAGGTCTTGAAATTAAAGCTATATTTCAGTAACACTGTATATTTCAAAACCACAAAATGGAAGCTTTGATTTTTCACTCAGTCACCTGAAAAGTACTACAACGGTATCCAAGAGCAACGAAATTGCATTTCAGAGACCTGACACGAGATGGTTAGTGGGTGTTAGGAGAGTGTATGGGTTTTAACGACCCCTTCTGATTTGTTCTTCACTCAAAGCTGCTGTCAATAAGCTACTCCTAGAGGACACGGAAAGATCCTTTCCTGTTTTTAAAAGAAATAACATGCTTCATCAAGAATTATTACGAATTTTGGAAGGAAACGGTACTACAGGATCTCCATCTCTTTTTCTCCAGCGAAAATTGCATTTCTGTAATTCAAGATCTAGTCACCAGGGCTTAAGCAAGATCTTGTGCCAGCAATCAGGCATGGATCAAATGCACTTTTGCCTTCCTAAGGTAAGTTCGATTAAAATAAAAACGGTCTAGAACATTCACAGGATAAGGTGTGATTCCTGCGTCTAACATTTCAAAGATTTTTTTATGCAAGATAAAGTAAGTCATAGATGGCCACCTGTTATTTTCCTAGGGTTCCCTTTGTCTTGGAAGAAATGCCTATGAATTGTCCCAGGTTGGCCACCACTAAGAAATGGAGACATCAGAATGCTTCTGGACAAAGCTGCCTCCATGAGTTTTGTTTCATTTTTAATTTTCATTGAAAATAATAGACATATAGCTGGGTGCGCAGTGGCTCACGCCTGTAATCCCAGCACTTTGGGAGGCTGAGGCCAGTGGATCACCTGAGGTCAGGCATCCAAGACCAGCCTGGCCAACATGGTGAAACCCCATTTCTACTAAAAATACAAAAATTAGCTGAGCTTGGTGGCATGCGCCTTTAGTCCCAGCTCCTCAAGAGGCTGAGGCAGGAGAATCGCTTGAACCTGGGAGGTGGAGGTTGCAGTGAGCCAAGATCGCACCATTGCACTCCAGCCTGGGCGACAGAGCAAGACTCCATCTCAAAATAATAATAATAGAGATACAGAAAAATGCATAGATCATAGGTGCCCAGCTCGATGGATTTTCACAAATAAAACACACCTGTTTAACCAGAACCCAGCCAGCACCCTAGAAGCCCCCTCATTCTCCCTTTCAGTCACTGCTGACCACCCAAGGTAACCAATATTCTAACTCTAGCACCATAGATCGGTTTTGCCTGGTTTTATACTTTGTGGAGATGGAGTCACGCAGTCTCTTCCCTTTTGTGTCTGGCTTTTTTCACACGTTATGTCTGTGCCATCCATCCATATTGCTGCCTACAGTTACAGACAGTTCCTTCTCTCTGTTGGCTGGTATTCCATTATGTGAGTATACCACCATTTATTTGTCCATCCTACAGCTGATGGACATTTGAGTAGCTTCCACTATGGGGCTGCTAGCGAGCCAGCTGCAGGAGTGTGTCACGTGGGTCGCAGTGTGCCGGTGCCCAGGACTGCTCCTAAGGTGCGTGGACGCTTCACGCAGCTGCTTGGAACAGCGCCGCCTGCACGACATTGTCTGTTGCCCTTCTGCCGGCAGATGCAAGCCTCGGGCGAGAAAGGCCACAGCTCCCCACCTGTGAACACCGACTCTTGTTTCCATGAAAAAAGTTTGTAAAAAAGATCAGCAACTGAGAACAGAAATAAGTATTGTTTGCATTATCTTAGAGATCGCAGCAGCTGGCCGCAGAGAATCTGGATCAGAGCTAACAAGGGAACTTATTGAAGCAGGATACAGCCTAACAATTCTTGAACAAGGAATAGGGCATGCCCAGGGAAGTAGAAAATAGTAGAAGCTGAGAGGTGAAATGTTGCCAAGAAAACTTAACTGAACCATCTTATCTCAATAGCTTATGTGTTTTAAATAAGGGCAAAAAGACGGGCGTGGTGGCTCATGCCTGTAATCCCAGCACTTTGGGAGGCTGAGGTGGAAGGATCACTTGAGGCCAGGAGTTGGAGACCAGCCTGGACAACATAGTGAGACCTTGTCTCCACCGGAAGAAAAAAAAAGAAAAAGCTAAAAATCTTCATGAACAAAATAACTCGCCTATCTTTTCCCTGAGAAAGTGAGTTTGCATCTCAGCCCAGGGCTGTCCTGGGGAAGTTTCCCAGGCTCTCTGTGGTAAAGTTCTGCTTCTCGTCTGTAAAAAGAGGGGGACTATGTTCTCAGGGCCTGAGGGTCGGAGACACGGAAGGTGAAAGTGCTGGAAAACACTGAGTAGATGCTGACCAAATGCTGTATTCCCTCTCAGCCCCCACGTGCCGTGGTTCAGACAAGAGGTATGTAATACGTAGCTGAGAGCTCAAGTGCACAAATGGGCTAGAATGTGGTGACTCAGAGGAAGGTCAGAAGATGCACAGCTTGTGCCCTTTGAAAATCTAAAAGAAAAATAAGTGAAAAAACTGCATGGGTGCCAGCGCAGGGCAGAGAGTGAGTGGGGAGGAGAACGGCATGCTCTGGAGAGGACAGACGCGGGCCAGGGGCAGGCTGGAGGGCAGCACAGCCGCACACACCAAGCTGACGACCTTTTCTTCGAACGCAGCTTCACTCTACACATATCAGATTCTGGGTACTAAGAGAAAGCCTCTAGCACGATCTGCGTCTTGGAACGTTTTCACCGGCCCAGACACTCAATCACCTGGTTGGGTGAACGAAGTGGGGCCTGAGGTCTCAGGATTTGGGGTGCTTTCAGGATGCCTCTTCCCAGAACTCTTCTGTATGAACCCAGAGTCAGTGGCTCCAAGACAAATCTTAACCTCTCCTGTGAGTGGAGATGACAAGTTTGGATTTAAGGGCAAAAGATAGTATCTCTGGGAATAAAAGGCAGGCAACACAATAACGCTTTGAAGTCCGGGTGCCTGAAGTCCACCGCTGGAACTCCAGCTGTGCTGCGGGTCTCCGCAGGGCCGGGAGACTCTTACCAGGCACACCAACAGGGCTGCAGGAAACGGGGAGGGGTGAGTGCTCTCCAGTCAGGCAGAAAGAAATCACTCCAGCTCCACTGGTTTCGCCACCGCGACTGAGGCTCCTTTTTCCTTTTGGACTCCCAGCCCCAGTCACAATCATCCTTCAAGTTTACCCACGTGCGTGATGTTTTCTGACCCTCAAAGAGATGCAACCCACTTTATCCCAACATGAAGGAGATCAGCGGTTACCATCACACCTGCTTTACCAATAAGCTCAAGCAAACCCAGAGACATTCTGTAACTGACTGGTGTATGAAAAGCCACAAGCCATAGGTCCAAGTCTCCCGGACGAGTTCACCAGACCACATCTTCCAGAAAGACAGGCCTGAGCCCCTGACATAGGCAGGTGTAGACGGTCTTCAGGTTTTAAACCAACAGAGCTTGGGTTTAAGGGTCACGGATAGTGGCCACTCAGCCACGGCGTGGAGAGGCTCAGCTGGTTACCGCCTAAGAACACCAGGTGAGCAGCTTTGAGAGATGCTTAGGTGATAGAGTGAACTGGATTTGGTGACAAGCCGCTTGGGGAAAAGGAAAGTCAGGATACCCCTGGGTTTCTGGCCTGTGGGTCTGTGTTGGACAGTCGCAATCACTGGCCAGCTGGCCTTTGAGGTCAGCCTTATTGATAGAGCCTGGATTTCAGGGGTCGCCATTCATTTATTTTGTGAACAAACATTAACTGAGTGTCTATATGTGCCTAACACTCTATTGAACGCAGAATCATGCAGGGTGGAAGCATCCTTCCTCTGGGTTTAGTCTATGTTTGACACGGCTTTGTGTCCCCAGCAATTCGCCCACCACCTGGTGTCTTTGCGAGTTCTCAGTATAGTCACATTCTGAATGAAGAAAGGATGAGATGTTTGTTTTGTTGTTGGGGTGGGGCAGGGTCTTGCTCTGTCACCCAGGCTGGAGTGCAGCGGTGCGATCATGGCTCACTGCAGCCTCAACTTCTCTGGCTCCAGTGGTCCTCCCATCTCAGCCTCCCTGTTACCAGCAGTGAGTCCAAACGGGTCTGCAGCAGCCTCAGTTCTTTCCTCCTCCGAAGAAAGAATTCAACCAAGGAGGCATAAAGCAGAAGGAAAGACTGAGGCAAGTTTTAGAGCAGGAGTGAAAGTTTATTCAAAAGTTTTCGAGCAGGAATGAAAGGAAGTAAAATTTGGAGGAGGGCCAAGCGAGTGACTTGAGAAACCAAGAGTTCTATTTGACCTTTGACTTGGGGTTTTATATGCTGGCATACTCCCAGGGGCCTGCATTCTTTCTCCCCTGATTCTTCCTTTGGGGTGGGCTGTCCGCATGTGTAGTGGCCTGCCAGCACTTGGAGGGGCCGCATGCACAGTGTGTTTACTGGAGTCGCACGCATGCTCACTTGAGGCATTCTCCCCGTGCAAGTCCAATGTCCCTAGATGCTCACATGCCAGTTAATGTGCATGCTTGAGCCCACTCTCGATCAACTCCTGAGATCTTATCAGGAAGCGGCTAATCACCAGTTTCAGATGTTTCCTATCTAGTGGGAGACTGCCTTTCCCTGGTGTTGGCTACAACCAATTATTATTTTAGAGAGACAGTTAACAACCTTCACCATCATCTGATGGTCGCCTAACATTCCTGGTGGGGTCAGGGGAGCCCTCTCCTGCCCTGCTCATGTCTGACTAGCTACCTACTGTAATCCTGAGTAGCTGTGACTACAGATGCACACCACCACACCTGGCTAATATTTTTTGTATTTTTGGTAGAGATGGGGTTTCACCAGGTTGCCCAGGCTGGTCTTGAACTTCTGAGCTCAAGCGATCCACCCACCTCGGCCTCACAAAGTGTTGGGATCACAGGTGTGAGCCACTGTGCCTGGCCAGAAGAGATAATTTCTTTAAAAACATACTCAAACCATATCACTTATCTGCTTAGAAGTCATTGGTGGCATGGTCGGGCATGGTGGCTCACGCCTGTAATTCCAGCACTTTGGGAGGCTGAGGCCGGTGGATCACCTGGGGTCGGGAGTTCGAGACCAGCCTGACCAACATGGAGAAACCCTAGCTTCTTGGGAGACTGAGGCAGGAGAATCACTTGGACCCAGGAGGCAGAGGTTGCAGTGAGTCGAGAGCTCGCCATTGCAGCCCAGCCTGGGCAACAAGAGCAAAACTCTGTCCCCCCAACCCTGAAAAAAAAAAAAGTCATCAGTGGCTTTCCATTGCATTTGGAATAAAACTTGAAGTCCTCCCCAAGGCCTCCAAAACCACATAGGAGCCAGCCCTTGTGAGCGCCACCTCCCCTACCACTCACCCCCTTATCTCCAGCCTGTAATTATCCAACCACTGAAACTTGTGCTCCCATCTCAGGACCTGTGGATTTGAGGCAGACCCGGAGTCCCCTTCCTCACCATCCTCAGCATGAGCTCCACACAGAGCCCTCCCCAGCCATCCTCTCAGTCACTCTCTAATCAATTACCCGGGTGTATTTTTCTTCATGGTACTTATTATCTAAAACAATCTGACTTATTTATCAGTGTGTTCTTTAGCCCTTTCCTCAACTATATTTTATGTTGAACATGCAGATAGAAAAGTCAGAGACAATGGCTGAGCCAGAAATGGGCCTGGGCCACCCTGGTGAGGAGAGAGAGCAATACGCAGATATTTGAGAGATTTATTTTGGGTATTTGGTTTGTATTTTTTTAGACAGAGTCTTGCTCTGTCACCCAGGCTGGAGTGCAATGGCCAGATCTCAGCTCACTGCAACCTCCACCTTCCAGGTTCAAGCAATTATCCTGCCTCAGCCTCCTGAGTAGCTGGGATTACTTGCATGCACCACCACGCCGGGCCAAATTTTGACTTTTTAGTAGAGATGGGGTTTCACTATGTTGGCCAGGCTGGTCTCCAACTTCTGACCTCAGATGATCCTCCCGCCTTGGCCTCCCAAAGTGCTGAAATTACAGGTGGGAGCCACGGCACCTGGCTGAGAGATTTGTTTGAAAGGTGCTTTGGAGGTGGAGCTGACAGGGTTTGTGGAGGCACTGAATAAGGAAAGGATAGTGTAGGCGCTCACCAGGTCTGCATGGATGGTTGTGCTGATCCCTGACCTTGAGTGCCTCAGAGGAGGGCCATGTGTGGGTACAAAAGGCATGAGCTGGGCTTTCCACTCCCTGGATTTGCAGTGCCTCTGAGGCACCCTAGAGGACCCTTGCCATGTGGGGTTGACACCGGGGCCTGGAGCTCAGCAAAGGTCAGAGCTGCAGGTGTAATATGTGAGCCCCGGTATGGCTGACTCTGGGCCCTGTGGGTTGCATGAAGTAGCTTAATGCGAGCAGAAAAGAGAGACAGGAGGGGGCCTTAGAGGAGCTCTTGAGGAGCTGTACGAGAGAAGAGCTGGCCAGGGAGAGGGGTGTGGGCAGCTCAAAACAGAATCACAGGGTGGAGAAAGCAAGCCAGGAGACAGCTGGCTCCAGTGACTGACGGCATCATTCCACCCTTGCCTGCTTTCCTGTGCTGTGATACCCGGTGTGGCTATGTTGTCATTCCCCTGTCAATATCAAGTGAGTTTTTGTAAGTTTGAAAACCTGCATTTTAAATTTTAAATGAAGATGGAAGAGTATGTCCAGAGGCGTGGGTGTGCGTGCCTGGTCCCAAGCTGGACTCCTTGGGAGGGTCCTGCCAACCCTGCCAGCCAGTGCCAGATACGTGGATGTGTATCGGGCTGAACCCCACAGAGACCGTTGGGCTCTCCAAGTGGCCTCTTTCATAGCCTTTACAAGTGATAACTCATGGCCGGGCGCGGTGGCTCAAGCCTGTAATCCCAGCACTTTGGGAGGCCGAGACGGGCGGATCACGAGGTCAGGAGATCGAGACCATCCTGGCTAACATGGTGAAACCCCGTCTCTACTAAAAAATACAAAAAACTAGCCGGGCGAGGTGGCGGGCGCCTGTAGTCCCAGCTACTCGGGAGGCTGAGGCAGGAGAATGGCATAAACCCGGGAGGCAGAGCTTGCAGTGAGTTGAGATCCGGCCACTGCACTCCAGCCTGGGCGATAGAGCGAGACTCCGTCTCAAAAAAAAAAAAACAAGTGATAACTCACAAGGACCCTCTCCATGACTTCCCCCTCTTCTTCAGAGGAGGAAACCAAGGCAGGAGAAATGACTTGCCCAGCTCAACAACCAGTGAGGAGAGGTATCAGGATTCAAACCAGGCAGTGCAGCTCCAGACTCCATGGCCTTTATCACTGCCCCCCACCCTTTGGCAAGCTCCACTTTTGATAGCGCTGATGTGATAGCAGACAACGTGTAATTGCCAAACTTAGTCAACAGCACGCTAGCTTTGAATGGAAACACAAGGTATGACCCAGTCTCTTCTTCTTAAGCATTTGGTTGAGATAATGATGCAATCTTTATTCGTCCCTGCTCCCCCGACCCCCCCATCCCCACCCCTTATCTTCCTAAGGAATTGCTGTATCACGGTCTAGGGGACTTTCTGAGCTCTGAGAGGCTTCTTTATGGCTTCTGAGGTCAGTATCCGCCCTGCGTGAAGGATACTGGGCCACTCAGGCCTTCTCCCACTCCCTGGCAGGATCCTAGGGCTTGAGGACGCTGGAGCCATTCCGGGTGAGATCGGCCGTGTGACCAGCCTGCAGTGCAGCAATTTGTGCAGGGCGTCTCTCCACACATTAGCTGAGCTTCTTGACTCAGGCTAATTTAAGCCTGTTTCACTATGACCTGGGCAAGAAGACACCCGAAGCCAGAGAGCACCTCGGTGCTTTTTATGACCTTGAGAGTTTCTCTTCCTAATAAGCTGTTTCCTGGCATCATTCTAGCCACGCCCACTTTCCTGTTTGATAACCAATGTTGCTGTGTTGCCATTCCCCTCCCCGAGTTTAAAACATTTGGCAACCTGCATTCTAAATGAAAAAAATCCTGATATGCAACCAATCTTGTCTTTCACAAAACTAAACAAGAGGGTCTCTTTGGCTTAACAAAATCTTAGAGCAGCCAACCTTGGAGTGTATTTTAGTTACTTTACATCTAAACTGTAAGCTTTAGTGAAAAGCCATGTGTTTACTATCATGAAGTAGAAATGTGATGAAAACACAGCATGGAATTGCTATGGTGCAGGCTCTTCTAATGGCCTATCGGAACTTCCTTCACTTCAGAAATGATACACTCTGGGGTAGAACTTCCTATTTTTAAAACCGCATAAATTCCCCCACCCATTCCCCTTACAACACTTCAACAATCTGATTACGTCGTATTTTTATTTTCCTACTGTGATTGACGCTTTACGTGAAACCTCACCAAGCTCTGAGAAACTCCTAGGAATGCAGTCACACTAAGCGAGCTACACTTTTGCTGTTTTTCCTTGATTTGAAGGTCAGATGGACATTCGGTATTTTCCCTAGTTGGGTTCACTGCAACCAGGATCAGTCTGGAAAACATATTCTTGCCCCATGATGAGAATCCAGAGGGAAATATGTTTGCCTTTTCATTGATGTGATTATCAATGTGGATTTTGTAGTTTAAAAACAAAGCAACTCCATTTTGCAACTGCATTCTCCATAGAAATTTGACGTTTGGTGAGGCTGACTAATCTTATCAACAAATGGGTCCCACAATGATTATTCCACCCATTCAATCTGGTAAGCAACAAATGGTAAGCAAAATGGATGGGAAGGATGACTGACTCCCTCGCAGGCTCCGCCAGGCTTCAGGCCCTGTCTTTGGATCTGTGTTCATCATGGTGATTGTCAACTGCAAGACTGATTTGATAACCTTTCCTCTCGTGGTATTACTCGGAGGTACTGTGCAAGCAGAGAGACCTGGGTGCAAATTCTGCTCTGTAGTTGACCATTATACTACAATGGTTTCCCATAACACCAATTTCTATGTTTTCCATTTATAAACACCTGTAAGTTGCCTTGCTTGGCTTTATGATGTGTGACTACAATACATTTGACGTTATAATGGAAATGTGCACTAATAAAATGTACCTTTAACCATTCGCTATCTTAGGGATCTGTAAGGCATTATTTATAAGAAAGATGGGTTTAGCCATTTCTTTTCTTTTCTTTTTTTTTTTGTGAGATAGAGTTTCACTCTTGTCGTCCAGGCTGGAGTGCAATAGCGCAATCTCAGCTCACTGCAACCTCTGCCTCCCGGGTTCAAGCTGTTCTCCTACCTCAGCCTCCCAAGTAGCTGGGACTACAGGCACATGCCACCATGCCGAGCTAATTTTTGTATTTTTAGTAGAGACGGGGTTTCACTGTGTTAGCCAGGATGGTCTCAATCCCCTGCCCTCATGATCCGCCCGCCTCGGCCTCCCAAAGTGCTGGGATTACAGGCGTGAGCCACCACGCCCAGCCTGGCCATTTCTATAAGTTTGGAAATACTACTGGCTAAGAAAGAACGGTTGCTGGCGGGGCAGCGGTGCGCTCAAGCTTGTAATCCCGCACTTTGGGACAGGCCGAGTCGGGCGGATCAGAGTCCAGGGGGAAGATCGAGGACCATCCTGGCTAACACGGTGAAACCCCGGTCTTACTAAACTACAAATAAACTGTCCTGGGGCGACGTCCCGGCGGCGCCTGTGTCCCCAGTCTACCGGGAGGCTGTGGACAGAGAGAATGCTCGTGAACCCGGGAGGCGGAGCTGCAGTGAGCTGAGATCGGGACCACAAGCATCCAGCCTGCGGTGTCAGAGCGGAGATCCGTCGTTCAAAAAAGAAAAAAAAAAAAAAGAGAAGAAGAAGAAGAAGAACGGTGCTGAGGCTGGGGGTATGCGGAGAATCAGCATCCATCTCCCAAGAAAACAAGGCAGCAGCCTGGGGCCTGGGCCTGGGAGGGCAATGAATGAGCTCAGTGTTACGCCCAGGAGTGAGGAAGGGCAGGGAGCATCTCTGAGCCCCTGTGAGCACAGGAGCCCTGCCTGCCTCAGGTCTGGAGGAGGGTCTCACTTCCGGCTTAAAAACAGGCGGCCTCTGCTCTGCTGCGGTGAAGGCCCTCAGTAACAGATGCTGGAGCCCATATGCTAGGAACTGAGAGGACGGGGACGGTCCCGCCCCTCCCTCCAGATTCCACAAGGGGAATTACAAAGGGGTCAAGATCAGAGGAAATGTAGCCTCAGGAGCTTTACAGGAACCCGGTGGAGCTAAGGAAGGAGAAAGAGCCTGAGCACCCGGAGCCCTTCTTTTCCCCCAAGTGTCGTGCCGAGGGGGTGCTGTGGGTTTGCTGTCCACCTGGGCCTCACACCCTTCCCCTCGTCCTTCTTACTCTTTTATTTCTTGAGACAGAGTCGCATTGTGTTGTCCAGGCTGGAGTGCAGTGGCATGATCACGGCTCACCGCAGCCTCGATTGCTGGGGCTCAAGCGATCCTCCCACCTCGGCCTCCCATCACCTCTCCCAAGTAGCTGGGGCCACAGGTGCTTCTTGCCACAGCACCTGGCTAATTATTTTTGTATTTTTTGTAGAGATGGAGTTTTTGCCATGTTGCCCAGGCTGGTCTGGAACTCCTGGGCTCAAACAATCCTACCACCTCGACTTCCCAGAGTTGGGATTATAGGTGTGAGCCACTGCACACGGTGCTCCTGGCTCATTTAACAAAGGTACATTGGGCAGCGCAGGCCGGGGCTGGGCTCCCTTTCTTAGGGAGTTTCTCCAGCTAGACTGACTCAGGGATACCCTACTCTAACAAAATCCTTCCCTTGATTCCACCTTCCCCTCAAGCTACTATCCTATCTCATCCCGGAAACTTCTTGAAAGAAAGGAATCACCACCCCAGACCATTGTGTGTGTCTCTCCCTGACCTAATACACCTGGCTCCCTGCACCCCACTGTACCGATGATGTCATCCTCCGAAAGGTCACAGCAACTTCCTGATTTCAAAACCCAGCAGCTTTCTGTCAGCCCCGAGTCCTCACTGACCTCTCGCCTAGCGATTTACACTGGCAGCCACCCCTCATTGGGGGATGCACTTTGCTTCTGTGACTCCACCTGCTGCTTTTCCCACCACCTCTTTGATGCTTCTGTGCTGTCTCTGAGGACTCTTCCACCCATTCCACTGTTCTTCTTAAGGAAGACGGTTGTGTCAGTCTTTCAGGGCTGCTATTACAAAGTACCATGACTGGGGGTTTAAACAACAGGAGTCCACTTTCTTGAAGCTCTGGAGGCTGGAAGTCTGAGATCAAGGTGTAGGCAGCGCTGGTTCCTTCTTTTTTTTTTTTTTGAGATGGAGTCTCACTCTGTTGCCCAGGCTGGAGTGCAATGACATTATTTCGGCTCACTGCAATCTGCCTCTTGGGTTCAAGCGATTCTCCTGCCTCGGCCTCCGGAGTAGCTGGGATTACAGGCATGCGCCACCACGCCTGGTTAATTTTTGTATTTTGGTAGAGAGGGGTTTCACCATGTTGGCCAGGCTGGTCTCGAACTCCTGACCTTAAGTAATCCACCCGCCTCGGCCTCCCAAAGTGCTGGGATTACAGGTGTGAGCCACCGCACCCGGCCCCTCCTTCTGAGGCCTCTCTCGGCATGTAGATATGGGCTTCTCCCTTTGTCTCCATCGTCCTCCCTCAGTGTATGTCTGTGTCCTGATCTCCTCGTCTAAGGACAGCAGTCATATTGGATTAGGGCCCTCCCTAATGACCTCATTTTAACTTCATTACCTCTGTAATGACCTTATCTCCAAATATATAGTCACACTCTGAGGTATTAGAGGTTAGGACTTGAACGTATGAATTTTGGGAGGTGGGGGGACAAAATGTATTTATTTGTTTGTTTACTTATTTCTTTTCTTTTTTTTTTTTTTTTGAGACGGAGTCTTGCTCTGTCGCCCGGGCTGGAGTGCAGTGGCTGGATCTCAGCTCACTGCAAGCTCCGCCTCCCGGGTTCACACCATTCTCCTGCCTCAGCCTCCGAGTAGCTGGGACTACAGGCACCCGACACCTCGCCTGGCTAATTTTTTGTATTTTTTAGTAGAGACGGGGTTTCACCGTGTTAGCCAGGATGGTCTCGATCTCCTGACCTCGTGATCCACCCGTCTCGGCCTCCTAAAGTGCTGGGATTACAGGCTTGAGCCACCGCGCCCGGCTTATTTTCATTTCTTGTAGAGATGGGGTCTCGCTGTGTTACCCAGGCTGGTCTCAACCTCCTGGCTTCAAGTGATCCTCCCACCTCCGCCTCCCAAGGTGCTGGGGTTACTGGTGTGAGTCACCAGGCCTGGCTGAAGAGACACAATTTTGTTCTTAACAATGGTCTTCCAGATTTGGTTCTTGATCCTTTCAGACATTTCGTTCTTGTGCCCACTGCTGAAGTTTCATGTATTATTATTGAATAAGCAATTTTATTAATTTCATTATTTAAATTACAGAAGTAATGTATTTTATTTCATTAAAGTGAAATTCCTTTTTTTTTTTTTTGAAACAGTCACCCAGGCTGGAGTGCAGTGGTGCGATCTCGGCTCTCTGCAACCTCCGCCTCCTGGGTTCAAGCGGTTCTCCCACCTCAGCCTCCTGAGTAGCTGGGATTACAGGCACACACCACCACGCCCAGCTAATTTTTGTATTTTTAGTAGAGATGGGGTTTCACCATGTTGGCCAGGATGGTCCCAAACTCCTGACCTCAAGTGATCCACCCACCTCGGTCTCCCAAAGTGTTGGAATCACAGGCGTGAGCCACTGTACCCAGCCAGAAGATGATATAATTTCTGAATAAATAAATTGCTCAAAGTTCTTTACTGAGCTGTAAGATCAAATTCCCAGAGCGTTATCGCAGGTCTCCCACCATGGCTGTCCTATCACATGTGGTGTGCTGTCTCCCGAACACCATCTTCTTACCTCCTCTCTGACACCTGCATTCCCCGCAGCTTTTTCAGTTCTTTCTCTCCTCTGCCCCACTTCAGAGCCAAACATTTTGCTGGTCTCCCTCTCAAGGCTGGCCACAGAATTTGAGAGAACCAGGTCAGAATTGCGGGGCTTCCTGTTCAAAGCCGATTCAGAGTTTCAACAGAGTGACAGCAGACCATTACACCGAGCCAGCGAGGGCTCTCCTGCCACCAGCTGGGAGGCCAGCCCAGCCCTCCCTGCCCATCCCTCCGCCACACACTTCTTTCCATCCGCCATATCCCAGCCACCACCTGCCCAGATTTCCACCGCAGCCTCCTGTGACCCCACATCCATCTTATCTTCCACCCCATCTGCCTGGTTACTCCTACCCAAGGACGCCAGCCCTTTGAGCCTGTGCTCAGAGCCTCTGCTATTTCCTCATTTCTTTAGCAAACTGGGCACAGTCTCTCTGGGCCAGCATCTGAGGCCCTCATTTCCTGGCTTGACTCCTCCTCACTCCCCAACTGAACACAAAGCTCGAGGCCAATGCTTCCCCGTGCAGCTCAGCCTCTGTTCTTCGGTGCAGCTGTGCCATTTCTGTGAAGTCTTACCCACCTGATGATCTGTGTCATCAGAAACCCCTCCAAAGATCAAGGCCTGCCTCTGTTGAGAAGCATTTCCTGGTGTCTGACCAGGGTCTGATCGCGTCTCTCTGGTCAGTCCTACACGCTCAGGGACCATGCAGAGCCCCTGCTGCACACCGGGCACCCTGCTAAGAGCTCATGTACTTTTATCATTTACATCTTTAACCCCCCTACCGGGAAGTTTATATCAGTACCCTTTGGGGGCTCAAAGAGGCTGAGTGGGTTGCGCAAGGCCACTTATACTGGCAAGTGGTGGACTGGGGTGAACCCCACTGTCTGGCTCGAGGTCCATGCCCATGTTGTGCCTTACGGGGCTGACATTGGTGCATTTCTCTTGATAATACGCTCCTGGAAGAAAATAGATCCTTCTCATTTTTGTTTTCCTGGAGGAGCTTTCTCTGTCCCCACATTCAGCCCTTCCTGTTACCGTGATGAAGCAGTAGCAGGCCTTCAAACTGTGGGTTAGCCGGGGAAGATGCAGTGAGCAACTGGATCACCTTTTCTTCCCAAAAACTCAACCAATTATGGATTCCCTGGGTGAAAATATCCCCTTTCAAAAGCAGCATACCTTGGGCACTATTTAGGGAATATGTATTTGTCAATCACACTTGACTGGGAATTGTCACATTCAACTCAGAACTGGCTTGCCTTCCTTCCTTCCAACTGAGAGCAGCCCCTAGGGAATTTCTGGCTGGAGGGAGGCAGGCGGGCTCCCCACGCTCATCCTTTTGTTTGCTTTTGTGCTAAGCTCTGTCTCTGCCTCAAACTCCTCTCCGAGGCTCAGGCTCCGAGGTAAAGGAGGAAGCCAGCCTTCTTTGTTGTTGTTGTTGTTTTGAGAGAGAGTCTTGCTCTGTTGCCCAGGCTGGAGTGCAGTGGCACCACCACAGCTCACCATCACCTCAAACTTCTGAGCTCAAGGGATCCTCCTACCTCAGCCTCCCAAGTAGCTGGAATTACAGGTGTGCAGCACCACTCCCAGCTAATTTATGATTATTATTTTTTAGAGATTGGGTCTCCCTGTGTTGCCCAGGCTGGTCTCGAACTCCTGGTGTCAAGTGATCCTCCCACCCCATCTTCCCAAAGTGCTGGGATTATAGGCGTGAACCACTGTGCTTGGCCAGATTTCTTAGCTCCTAATATTTCTTTTCTTCTCACTGGCACTGGGGGAGCCAACTTCTTTCAGAGCTTCTGTGGGGCCCAAATGGAAATAGTGCTCATGCCTCCTCCTCTTTGTTTCCTTCCCTGCCCAAAAAGCAGCTCCACCATGATGCAGAGTGAAAACTGCGGCAGGTTTCAGTGGGAGGAGCGCCTGACCAACAAAAGTTAGAGAATGTGCAACCATTAACTACTGCGTTGGGCTGGGCGCAGTGGCTCACACTTGTAATCCCAGCACTGCGGGAGGCCAAGGTGGATGGATCACCTGAGGTCAGGAGTTCGAGACCAGCCTGGCCAACATGGTGAAAACCCGTCTCTACTAAAAATACAAAAATTAGCTGGGCATGGTGGCGGGTGCCTGTAATCCCAGCTACTCAGGAGGCTGAGGCAGGAGAGTCGCTTGAACCTGAGAGTTGGAGGTTGCAGTGAGCTGAGATCATGCCACTGCACTCCAGCCTGGGCGAAGGAGCAAGTCTCCCTGTCTCAAAAAATAAATACATACATGAATAGATAAATAAATACTGCACTGCAAAATAATATTCCATGTTATGGAAAATGTCCATCACATACTATAAGCAGATTACAAAGCAGTATGTGTAACAGGATTCCAGTCTTCTACTTAAATAAATGCGTGTATTATACTTTATCCCCGGAAATTAAATATGTATTGTAAAACGGTAGACATACTTTTCCAAAGATATTCACCAAAATGTTTTCAGTGGTTGGATCTGGGTGGCAGATTTTGAATGAAATTGTCTTACCTTTTAAAAGTGTATTTTAGGCTGGGCGCGGTGGCTCAAGCCTGTAATCCCAGCACTTTGGGAGGCCGAGACGGGCGGATCACGAGGTCAGGAGATCGAGACCATCCTGGCTAACACGGTGAAACCCCGTCTCTACTAAAAAATACAAAAAACTAGCCGGGCGAGGTGGCAGGCGCCTGTAGTCCCAGCTACTCGGGAGGCTGAGGCAGGAGAATGGCGTGAACCTGGGAGGCGGAGCTTGCAGTGAGCTGAGATCCGGCCACAGCACTCCAGCCTGGGCGACAGAGCGAGACTCCGTCTCAAAAAATAAATAAATAAATAAATAAATAAAAGTGTATTTTAATAATTTTTTTTTTTTTTTTTTTTTTTTTTTTT
>NW_016829831.1:1869824-1903740 GCF_001698545.2 Rhinopithecus bieti | reverse complement strand
AAAAAAAAAAAAAAAAAAAAAAAGAAGAAGAAGAAGAAGAAAATGTTATCCATCCAATATTAAAACAAATTCTTATGAAAACTCAACTTGGGGCTGGGTGCAGTGGCTCATGCCTATAATCCCAGCACTTTGGGAGGCTGAGGCAGGCAGATTGCCTAAGCTCAGGAATTCGAAACCAGCCTGGGCAACACGGTGAAACTTCTTCTTTACTAAAAATACATAAAAATTAGCCGGGTGTGGCAGAGTGTGCCTGTAGTCCCAGCTACTCAGGAGGCTGAGGCAAGAGAATTGCTTAAACCTGGGAGGTGGAGGTTGCAGTGAGCTGAGATAGCGCCACTATACTCCAGCCTGGGTGACAAGGCGAGACTCCATCTCAAATAAAAAAAAAAAAAAAAAAAAAAGGAAAAGAAAACTCAACTTGGCCAGGCACGGTGGCTCACGCTTGTAATCCCAGCACTTTGGGAGGCTGAGGCAGGTGGATCACCTGAGGTCAGGAGTTCGAGACCAGCCTGACCAACATGGTGAAACCCCGTCTCTACCAAAAACACAAAAATTAGCTGGGTGTGGTGGTGCATGCCTGTAATCCCCTTCTACTTGGGATGCTGAGGCAGGAGAATTGCTTGAACCCGGGAGGTGGAGGTTGCAGTGAGCCGTGATCTCACCATTGCACTCCAACCTGGGCAGCAAGAGCGAAACTCTGTCTCAAAAAAAAAAAGAAAAAGAAAAAAAGAAAAGAAAACTCAACTTATCAACTCTTTTGGAATGCAGCTAAAAAGAATACTTATGGGAAAATTAGAGCCTTAAATACATATATTACAAAACAAAAAAAATCTGTAAATTAGCTAGGTGTTTAACTCATGATGCTGGGAAAAAACAACAGTGAATTTGATATTTGTCTTAAGGAGTATGACACTTCAGTGGGATCACCCAGACACACATATTTTCATACAATGTGCAGCAAATTCATAAGGTGCTTTTCTGAGTTTTGTAGCTGTTTTGCTTATATTAGTTTCTCAATAAATGCTCGATGAATGAATGGATAAGCGAATGCTCAAGGCATTTCTCATTTCCTAGAAGCCACGTTGAAAAAATGTAAAAGCACAAAACAGATCAAATGAATTTTAATATTACATTTTGTTTAAGTCAGTATATCAAAAATACTGTCACTTTAAAATATAATCAATAGGCCAGGTGTGGTGGCTTATGCCTGTAATCCCAGCACTTTGGGAGGCTGAGGCCGACGGGTCACAAGGTCAGGAGTTCGAGACTAACCTGGCCAATATGGTGAAACCCCGTCTCTACTAAAAATACAAAAAGTAGTCGGGTGTGGTGGCGGGCGCCTGTAGTCCCATCTACTCGGGAGGCTGAGGCAAGAGAATCGCTTGAACCTGGGAGGTGGAGGTTGCAGTGAGCCGAGATCATGCCACTGCCCTTCAGCCTGGGCAACAGAGCGAGACTCCTCTCAAGAAAAAAACAAAGAAACAAAAATAATAAAATAAAATGTAATCAATATAAAAAATCATTGAGATATTTTTCTTTTTTTTCATATTCCTAAGCTTTCAAAAGCCAGTGTGTATTTGACACATAAAGAATATCTAAATTCAGATGCTAAATTTTCATCAGAAACACCATATCAAGTTTTATGTTTCATAAAATTTACATTGACAATGTAAATAATATAGAATCATATATCCACATGATACCCAGACACCCAAGTTGTTTGAAACTTACTTAAAAGTTTTCCATAACTGAATGGAAAATCAGTTTTCAAACTTCAATTTAAATACTAAAATTAAATAAAATTGGCCGGGCGCGGTGGCTCAAGCCTGTAATCCCAGCACTTTGGGAGGCCGAGACGGGCGGATCACGAGGTCAGGAGATCGAGACCATCCTGGTGAACACGGTGAAACCCCGTCTCTACTAAAAAATACAAAAAAAACTAGCCGGGCGAGGTGGCAGGCGCCTGTAGTCCCAGCTACTCGGGAGGCTGAGGCAGGAGAATGGCGTGAACCCGGGAGGCGGAGCTTGCAGTGAGCCGAGATCCGGCTACAGTACTCCAGCCCGGGCGACAGAGCGAGACTCCGCCTCAAAAAAAAAAAAAATAAAATAAAATAAAATAAAATTAAATAAAATTAAACATTCAATCCACATTGTAAGTGCTCCAGGGCCACAGGGAGCTAGAGGCTCCTGTAATGGACAATGTCATCCTAGTCCATGCAATATTTATACAATGAGTGATTGTCCCTTTCAAAGTGTTCCACCTTGCCTCAGCTGTCTGCTGGCCCATATTAATACGGAACTTTCCATTCTGACCTCAATGAAAAGCAACTGGCTGGGTGTGGTGGCTCATGCCTGTAATCTGAGCAGTTTGGGAGGCTGAAGTGGGTGGATTGCTTGAGCTCAGGAGTTCAAGACCAGCCTGGGCAACATGGTGTATCCCCAAGAAAGAGGGAGGGAGGGAGGGAGGCAGGGGAGAGAGAGAGAGAGAGGAAGGAAGGAAGAAAGGAAGGAAGGAAGGAAATAACCTTCCTAAGTTACTCTGTAGAAGTAAGGAAGCCTCACGTTATCAAAGCATCCTCTCCCAATATTCCACGTGAATTTCTATTTGACAACAGCACTGAGCATGGTATTGTCTTTCTTTTTCGAAGATCAGTAAATTACACTTCAAAAAATATTAATAACTGTGTGCAACTGAAGCCATAGGTTAATGTGCAAACAAATTCATAGCATTTCGTTTCAGAGGACACCAACAAAAAGGAGATGAGAGTTTCCTGGGTCAGTCCTCTCCCCAAACCCCAAATGGGGTGTTTTGGAGTATGAAGCAGGAGAGCGCATAGCAGTGTTACTCCCTGAGCTTGAGCTCACCACCTACTACCTGCTCAGAGCTTCATGACAAGCCCCACCCAGGGTAACACACAGGGCCACCCGTCTCCTCCTTCCCCAGCTTGGCTTAGTCAGAAAAGAGGAGGACTTATTTCAGCTAAAGGAATCGAACCCCCTAATCAGGTCATTCTTTGTGCTGTGGCATAAATGCAAGACTTGCAAAACCCTTGGGAGGCTCTTCCCCAAATGCCTTTGCCTGCTCATGGCTGGTCCTTCCAGCTTGTAGAAGGAAATTCAGAGAAGCAGTTCAAGGGCCCCGCTTTAGGCATTGATGCTGACTTGCAGTGAAACCCAGGGTGAGTCTTTACAGCTGAGTTTCTAAAGCAGGAATTGTAAAGCCTTCCCTACTTACTCCATGACTACTGTGAAGACCCAAGGAGAATGTGCATTCTGTGTAAAAATTCCTGCAAAAGCACAGAGTATTTTACACACCAAAAGTATCATTGTAAAAATCACATTGGCTGTAAATCTTCCAACATATGCCAGGAAAGACTTAAAACAGGGGTCCCCAGCCCCCAGGCCCTGGACCCATATCGGTCCCTGGCCTGTTAGGAACAGGGTCGCATAGTAGGAGGTGAGCAGCGGGCGAGCGAGCGAAGCTGCATCTGTATTTACAGCCGCTCCCCATCACTGGCATTACCGCGTGAGCTCCGCCTCTTGTCAGATCAGCAGCAGAATTAGATTCTCACAGAAGTGTGAACCCTATTGTGAACGGTGCATGCGAGGGATTTAGGTTGCGTGCTCCTCATGAAAATCTGATTCCTGATGATCTGTCTCTGTCTCCCATCACCTCCAGGTGGGACCATCTAGTTGCAGGAAAACAAGCTCAGGCTTCCACTGATTCTATATTATGGTGAGTTGTATAATTATTTCATTATATATTACAGTGTAATAATAATAATAGAAATAAAGTGCACAGTAAATGTTATGTGTTTGGATCATCCTAAAACCATTGCCCCTCCCCACCAGTTCGTGGAAAAATTGTCTTCCATGGAACTGGTCCTTGGTGCCAAAAAGGTTGTGGACCACTAACTTAAAAGATCCGTAAACTCCGCAGGCCTTCTCCGTTCATGTTGGGGGTACACATCAGAAAATACAACTTCTTGGAGGAAAATTTGGCATTATCTATCAATGCTAAATGTTCACGTCCCAGACCCATAAATTCCACGTCTAAGAGTAACCCGAGGGCCGGGTGCCATGGCTCATGCCTGTAATCCTACCACTCTGGGAGGCCAAGGCAAGTGGATCACTTGAGGTCAGGAGTTTGAAACCAGCCTGGCCAACATGGTGAAACCCCGTCTCTACTGAAAACACACACACACACGCAAATTAGCCAGGTGTGGTGGCATGCATCTGTAATCCCAGCTACTCGGGAGGCTGAGGCAGGAGAATCACTTGAACCTGGGAGGCAGAGGTTGCACTGAGCTGAGATCGCACCACTGCACTCCAGCCTGGGTGACAGAGCAAGATTCTGTCTCAAAAAAAAAAAAAAAAAAAAAAAAAAAAAAAAAAAAAAAAAAAAAAAAAAAAAAAACGTAACCTGAGAAATACATATTGAAGATGTACGTACAAGGATTTTACTTCAGTGTGATTTGTAATACCAAGAATTGAACCCTGCGTGAAATTCTAACAGTGAGAGGTAATAGACTGTGCAGCTGCTAGAGAATAAAGGAGACTTATGTGTATCTATGTGCAAATGAAGCCATACATTTCACTAGCTTTCTTTTTCTTTTCTTTTAAAACAGAATAAAGGAGACTTATGTGTATCTATGTGCAAATGAAGCCATACATTTCACTAGTTTTTTTTTCTTTTAAAACGTTTTTTGGTAGAGCTGAGGTCTCACTATACTGACCAGGCTGGTCTCAAACTCCTGGCCTCAAATGATCCCCTGCCTCAGCCTCCCAAAGTGCTGGGATTATAGGTGTGAGTCACTGGGCACAGCCATTTCACCAGTTTTTAAAAGCAGGTTATAGACTGAATGATAAAAGTATAAATATGTTATTCTTATTGCATTAAAACCATGGAAAGATATCAGCAAATAACCTCTAGAAAGATGGACCTAGGTGGACCTTATACTTTCTACTTTATGTTTCCATATTGTTTAAATGTTTACATTGAGCATTTGTCACTTTTAATTAGCAAGAGCAGCAAAATATTTCCATCTTTAAAACAGTGCAAGAGAAATAATTTTGCCAAAGATGTACTAGGCAATGGGAATTTGAAATTTTTAAATATGATCCATTTCTTTGTGGAGCTCACAAAATAGCCAGGCATATTTAAAAGGAAAAAAAGCTTTACCTTTCTTCTGAATAATTGTCTCAGTCTTCCAAATCACTTTGTAAATTTTGTTTTAAAATGACTATATGAGATCTTCCACTGTTTTTAAAGTTCTCTGTAGCTTTGAAGTCTCAAGATACTCTTTACTTCACTTTTTCCTTTGTTCATGCAAGAAATATTTACAATTCACGCCACAGCCAAGGTATTGTACTGTGTGCTAGGGTGGAACAAGAGGATTTCTTACTCTGATTATGGGGAGTTTGCAGTCTGATGGGATACACAAGAGGTTCATATAAATAATAATAACACAAGGGAGACAGGATGATAAATGCCGGAGGAGATGGACCAAATGGAGTGTCCTCGGTTTTTTTTTTTTTTTTTTTTTTTTTTTTTTGGGAGGCGGAGTCTCGCTCTGTCGCCTGGACTGGAGTGCAGTGGCCTGATCTCAGCTCACTGCAAGCTCCGCCTCCCGGGTTTACGCCATTCTTCTGCCTCAGCCTCCGGAGTAGCTGGGACTACAGGTGCCCGCCACCTCGCCCGGCTAGTTTTTTTTGTATTTTAGTAGAGACGGGGTTTCACCGTGTTAGCCAGGATGGTCTCGATCTCCTGACCTCGTGATCCGCCCGTCTCGGCCTCCCAAAGTGCTGGGATTACAGGCTTGAGCCACCGCGCCCGGCCATGTCCTCTGTTTTAAAGAGCGTGCTCTGGGGATTGCAACAAGCAGGATGGCCAGGGCTTTGTGAAAGGGCACTTGACGTGCATTGCAAAGGAGTGGTGGGCTTTGGGAAAGTCAGTATTACCTGCCAAATTTAGCAATTGACTGAGAAACATGTAGTAGCTGGAGCAAGTTCTGAAGCTTGCCACTCTTGGTTTTTGTTGTTGTTGTTTTGGGGTTTTTTGTTTGTTTTTTGTTTTTGAGACAGGCCTCACTCTGCCGCCCAGGCTGGAGTGTAGTGGGGGTGATCTCTGCTCACTGCAACCTCTGCATCCTGGGCTCAAAGACATCTTCTCACCTCAGCAACCCCAGTAGCTGCACCAGAGGTGTGCCAGGATGCCTAGCTCATTTTTAAAATTTTTTGTAGAGATAGGGTTTTGCCATGTTGTCCAGGCTGGTCTTGAACTCCTGGCCTCAAGCAATTCACTCACCTTGGCCTCCCAAAGTGCTGGGATTACAAGCATGAGCCACCGCGTCCAGCTACCACTCATGTTTTTAATTCCAGTGACGAAATCAGCTCTTTGCCACACCGCCACCCCTCTGTGTTAACCAAAAGGTGAGCCCTTACATGCCCTTGGTGGTCCTGGCGGCATGGTCCAGGGCTTGGCCTTGGGAGCTCATGGCTGAGGGTTTGCAGTGCTGGTCCAGACTTACCACCCCTCCTTGCTGAAACCAGCCCTTGGATAGATTTTTCTGGTCATTGGAAACCTCTTGGCAGACCTGATCTCCGAACTGAGTTTAAAGTCACATGTGTGTGCAAACCACGCCCCACCTCCAGCACATCAGGAGACAGCTCACACTCACAGGATCCTGACATACAGCCAGTGTGACCTCTGTGTGCCGAGCCACAGTGTGCCTGGCTCTCTGATGGAACCACGCCCTTGAGCAAAGGCTCCTCTGTGAAACAGCAGATCTAACTGTTTCCTCCCAAATCCTGATTTCAACATTCTAGAACGTCCCTCCAGAAAGACATGCATTTTCCCCTATTTTCCTTTGTTCTCATGACAGTTTAAGGAACGCTTGTGTGAAGGTCATTGTTTCCTCTTGTAGTCGTGCTGCATCCTGGTAAACAAGAGGAACTAGTCACAAGGCTGGCAGCTTGGACTGGGGAAAACATCATTCTAGCAATTATTTTGGGAACCACCATGACTGGGAGGAGCAGATGCTCATAGACACAGCCAGGATTTATTAAGCAATTAATATGTACCAGGCATAGGGGATGCAAAAATGAATGGCCTGATCCTTCACCTCTAGGAGTCTGCCGTCTGATAGAGGAGACACTGTTGCAAATCACATTCATAGCTACCATTATTTGGGACACCTCTGGGTCAGGCATTATGCCAGTATGATTACAGTCATACCCTCTGCAACCCTGCAAGATAGGTTTGGTGAGTCTCTTTCCATACGGGCAGAAGCAGAGGCCCAGGGAAGTCAAGCCTGGAGGAGCACAGAGAAGGTGCTCATAGCCCAGGACGGCCCAGGTAGACGCTGGGCTGGATCTGTCCCACATATGAGCTGGAAGTGCATGCAAGGCCTGTTGTGAGTAGCAAGGAGTGTGCAGAAGCTGGGAGTGCTAGTAAGGCAGAAAAGGCTGTAAGAGGCATGAGACAGGTAGGCAAGCAGCCCCAAGGTTGAGAAGCTTGCAGGAAGTGCGACTCCATGAAGATGGCAGCACCTCTGGCCAAGAAACATGGCAGGGCTTTGCTTCCAGAGCAGAGATGGCCTGAGCTCCAACTTCTTCCTGAGTTCCGACTTCTTTCGTCTAGCCTCGTTTCCCCCGGTAGTCAGCGGCACCTTGGTCAGCCATCTTCAAGGCCAAAGAAGATAAATGCACGAGTGACACAGAAGCATGGCTTATCTACTTTCCTGGAAGGATGATGCTCCCCTGGGAGGGACTTGGCAGAATCACTTCACATAGCGCACAGCCACTGTGTGTCTGCCACAGACCAAATGCTCCAGTGGGAAGGAGTGGGCCCACAGGCTGATCAAATTTACCCTGGTCCACGAGGTTTATTTACCTTTCCTTCCAATTCCTGAAAGCTCTGCAGGTAGTGGCCAAACTTGATGTGACATTGGGCAAAACACATTACCCGTTGATGCCTGTTTACTCATCTGTAGGAAGTGTGAGGTTGGACTTGATGATTTCCAAGGTCTCTCCCTGCTCTAAACATCCACAAGCCTAAGCCAGCGTCTGGAGAAGAAAGATGAATTCCCACACTCCACCTCTATTTGATGGGCTATTTTGACTGCACTAATCAACTTTTTTTTTTTTTTGAGACAGAGTTTGCCTCTTGTCACCCAGGCTAGCATGCAGTGGTACGATCTCAGCTCACTGCAACTCCCACCTCCTGGATTCAAGTGATTCTCCCGCCTCAGCCTCCTGAGTAGCTGGAATTACAGGCACGTACCACCACACCCAGTTAATTTTGGTATTTTTAGTAGAGATGGAGTTTCACCACGTTGGCCAGGCTGGTCTTGAACTCCTGACCTCAGGTGATCCACTCACCTAGGCATTCTAAGGTGCTAGGATTACAGGCATGAGCCACCATGCCTGGCCTACAATACTCAACTTCTACAGATGGAAAGAAGTTATTTTACACCATAAACCTGTCGACAGAATATGGTAATGTGAATCTTGAAGAGTTTCCAAGTATTTGGTGTCAGAGGATCCATGTTTTAATCTAGGTGCCATCACCTATTGGCTACTGAGCTTTAGATGCACTGTGCCCAAACCCCAGTTCCTACATCTGTCAACTGTAGGAAAGCATCTAACCATGCAGACTTATTGGAAGGATCACCTAAGATGATAGATACAAAAGAGGTTTCTGGAAAGTATGTTAGGAATATCATTTCCAGTATTAAATTCCGGATGGGCCAAAATTTGGTAAGTATGTAAAAGACAAAAGCAAAGGAATTATGGGTGAGCACAGAGTAATTATAGATCAGGACCCATCAGTAAAGTGAGGGAAAGCACTTGCTGACAAAATAAGAATGAGAAAAACGGTGACTTGAATCACTTGAGAAGATGGGAGGAAGCTATGGTGAGCAGTACTGGGGACTTTAGCAGTCCAGGTAGATTTCCCTTAAGCAGGTTCTTCCGTAGGTAAATATATCGTTCCCTACTGGAAACCAAGCACCGGGGTCAAAGAGTACTGGAGTTCATGTTGCTTCTCAGATTGCTCACTTTGGGATCATCTGGCTGCACCAACTATGGCATTTAAGTTTGAGGAAACAGGCCAAGGAAGGTGAGATGGCTTACCTGAGGTCACAGGAATAGAAGCATACCCAAAGGGCCTCAGGAGAATTGCATCAGACGATGAGGGAGCATGGCCTGAGCCAGAGCAGGGGCTGTGCAGAGGGCAGATCTCTCCTGATTCTGAAGGGGCTGTACTTGATCCCACTAGAAAAGGATTTTTTCCTCAAACATTAGGCTTATGAGGCAAACTCTTCTTGTGTGAGAATCAGGCTGGACCAAACAGGAAATATATCTTAAGCGGTGTCAAGCTGGGTTCAACGATGAAAATGTGAGTTTCTACAGGTATAACCTCAGAGACATTGCAGGTTTGGTTCCAGACCACTGCAGTAAAGTAAGTCACACAAATGTTTTGGTTTCCCATTGCATATAAAATTTATGCTTACACTACACTGTGCTCTATTAAAAGTGCAATAGCATTATGTCTAAAAAAATGTACATACCCTAATTAAAAATACTTTATTGCGGGCCAGGTGTGGTAGCTCATGTCTGTAATCTCAGCACTTTGGGAGGCTGAGGTGAGTGGATCTGTTGAAGCCAGGAGTTTGAGATAAGGCTGGCCAACATGGTGAAACCTTGTCTCTACTAAAAATGCAAAAATTAGCCAGGCGTGGTGGTGGTGCACGCCCGTAATCCCAGCTACTCAGGAGGCTGAGGGATGAGAATCGTTTGAACCCTAGAGGTGGAGATTGCAGTGGGTGGAGATCATGCCACTGCACTCCAACCTGGGCAATAGAGTAAGACTCTGTCTCAATAAATAAATACATAAATAAACAAACAAATAAAAATAAAAACACTTTATTGCTAAACAATGCTAATGATCATTTGAGCCTTCAGTGAGTTGTCATCTTTTTGCTGGTAAAGGGTCTTGCCTAGATCTTGATGGCTGCTGACTGATCAGGGTGGTGGTTGCTAAAAATTGGGGTGGCTGTAGCAATTTCCTAAAATAAAACAATGGGCCAGGCGCAGTGGCTCATGCCTGTAATCCTGACACTTTGGGAGGCCGAGGCAGGCAGATCACAAGGTCAGGAGATCGAGACCATCCTGGCTAACATGGTGAAACCTCGTCTCTACTAAAAAATAAAAAAATAAAAATTAGCTGACTGTGGTGGTGGGTGCCCATAGTCCCAGCTACTCAGGAGGCTAAGGCATGAGAATGGCATGAACCTGGGAGGCGGAACTTTCAGTGAGCCAAGATTGCACCACTGCACTCCAGCCTGGGTGACAGAGCGAGACTCCACTTAAAAAATAAATAAATAAATAAAAATAAAACAATGAAGTTTGCCTCATTGATTGACTCTCTTTTTCATGAAATATTTTTTTTTCTGTAGTATGTGGTGCTGTATTATAACATTTTACCCACAGCAGAACTTCTTTCGAAATTGGAGTCAATCCTCTCAAACTCTGTTACTGCTTTATCCATTAAGTTTATGGAATATTCTAAATCCCTTGTTGTCATTTCAACAGTGTTCACAGCGTCTTCAGCAGGAGTAATTTCCATCTCAAGAAACCACTTTCTATGCATATCAGTAAGAAACAACTCTTCCTCTTTCAAATTTCATCATGAGATTGCAGCAATTCAGTCACTTCTTCAGCCTCCACTTCTAATTCTAGTGCTCTTGCTATTTTTCCACCACATCTGCAGTGACTTTCTTCACTGAAGTCTTTTTTTTTTTTTTTTTGAGACGGAGTCTCGCTCTGTCGCCCGGGCTGCAGTGCAGTGGCCGGATCTCAGCTCACTGCAAGCTCCACCTCCCGGGTTTACCCCATTCTCCTGCCTCAGCCTCCTGAGTAGCTGGGACTACAGGCACCCGCCACCTCGCCCGGCTAGTTTTTTGTATTTTTTTTAGTAGAGACGGGGTTTCACCGTGTTAGCCAGGATGGTCTCGATCTCCTGACCTCGTGATCCGCCCGCCTTGGCCTCCCAAAGTACTGGGATTACAGGCTTGAGCCACCGCACCCGGCCTTCACTGAAGTCTTGAACCCCTCAAAGTCATCCATGAGGGTTGGAATCAACTTCTTACAACCACCTGTTAACGTTGATATTTTGACCTCCCCGCCACGAGTCATGAATGTTCTTAAAGGCATCTAGAATGGTGAATGCTCTCCAGAAGATTTTCAATTTACTTTGCCCAGATCTATGACTATCCATAGCAGCTATAGCTTTACAAAATGCATTTCTTAAATAATAAGACTTGTAAGCTGAAATCACTCGTTGATCCATGGGCTGAAGACATGGAAACAACAGTTAATCTCCGTTGTACGATCTCCATTCAGAACTCTGGGGGTGACCAGCGTACATTGCTCACGATGAGCAGTAATATTTTGAAAGATTTTTTGTTTTTTTTTTTTTTTTTTTTTGACGATGAAAGTCTTCTCTCTGATCACCCAGGCTGGAGTGCAATGGATGCGAGTCTCGCTCACTGCAAAGCTTGCTCCGGGATACAAGCGATTCTCCGTGCCTCAGTCTCCTGAACAGCTGGGGACAACAGCGCGGCCGCCACCATGCCCGCTAATTTTTGTATTTTAGTAGAGACGGAGGTTGTCCACCATGTTAGGCCAGGATGTCTCGGATCTCCTGACCTTGTAATCTGGCCCACCTCCGGCTCCCCAAAGTGCTGGGATTACATGGCTGGGTGAGAAAGAATTTTTTTTTTTTTTTTTTCTGATCAGTAGGTCTCAACAGTGGGTTTCAAATATTCAGTAAACCATGCTGTAAACATAGGTGCTGTCATCCAGGCTTTGCTATTCCATTTTCAGAGCATAGGCAGAGCAGACTTAGCATAATTCTTAGGTGCCCTGCGATTTTCAAAATGGAAATGAGCACTGGCTTCAACTTAAAAGTCACCAGCTGCATTAGCTCCTAACAAATCAGCCTGTCCTTTGAAGCTCTGAAGCCAAGCATTGCCTTCTCTCTGGCTGTGAAAGTCCTACATGGCATCTTCTTCCAAAAGAAGGCTATTGCATCTACATTAAAAATCTGTGTGGCCACCTTCATCAATGATCTTAGCTAGGTCGTCTGGATAGCTTGCTGTAGGTTCTCCATCAGCACTTGCTGCTTTACCTTGCATTTGTTTGTTATGGAGATAGCTTCTTTCCTTAAACCTCAAGAACCAACATCTGTTAGGTTTCAACTGTTCTTCTGCAGCTTTCTCACTTCTCTTAGACTTCACAGAATTGAAGAGTCAAAGCACTGCTCTGGATTAGACTTTGGCTTAAGAGAATGTTGTGGCTGGTTTGATCTTCTATCCAGACCACTAAAATTTTCTCCGTATCAGCAATAAGTCTGTCTCTTTTTCTTATCATTCATGTATTCATGGAGTAGCACTTTTAATTTCCTTCAAGAAGTTTTCCTTTGCATCCATAAATTGGCTATTTGGTGCAAGAGGCCTAGCTTTCTTCCTGTCTTGGCTTTTGACATGCCATCTTTACAAAACTTAACCATTTCTAGCTTTTGATTTGAAATGACAGGTGTGGGACTCTTCCTTTCATTTAAACACTTAGAGGCCACTGTGAGGTTTTTTTGTTTGTTGTTTTTTAAGACAGAGTTTCACTCTTGTTGCCCAGGCTGGAGTGCAATGGCGTGATCTTGGCTCACTGCAACCTATGCCTCCCGGGGTCAAGCAATTATCCTGCCTCAGCCTCCTGAGTAGCTGGGATTACAGGCATGCACCACCATGCCAGGCTAATTTTGTATTTTTAGTAGAGATGGGGTTTCTCCATGTTGGTAAGGCTGGTCTCAAACTCTCAGGTGATCCGCCTGCCTTGGCCTCCCAAAGTGCTGGGATTACAGGTGTGAGCCACCACGCCCAGCCTTTGTGAGGTTATTAACTGACTTAATTTCAATACTGTTGTGCCTCAAGGAAAAGGGAGGTCCAAGAAGCAGGAAAGAAATGGGGAAATGGCTGGTCAGTGGGATGGTCAGACTACATGCAACATTTAACTTTCGTTTGCCTTTTTATATGGGCGTAGTTCGTGTTCCTCCAAAACAATTATAATAGTAACATCGAAGATGACTGAGCACGGATCACCCTAACAGATATAGTAATAATAAAAAAGTTTAAAATATTGTGATAATTATTGTGATAATTGTGTCAAAATTTGACACAGACCCACAAAGTGGGCACATACTGAATGAAGCCAATAGACTTGCTTGACAGAGGATTGCCACAAATCTTCAATCTGTAAAAAGGCAATATAGGCTGGGCGCGGTGGCTCACGCCTGTAATCCCAGCCCTTTGGGAGGCCGAGGTGGGTAGATTGCCTGAGGTCAGGAGTTTGAGACCAGCCTGGCCAACATGGTGAAACCCCGTCTCTACTAAAAATACAAAACTTAGCTGGGCGTGATGGCACATGCCAGTAGTCCCAGCTACTCAGGAGGCTGAAGCAGCAGAATTGCTTGAACCTGGGAGGTGGAGATTGCAGCAAGCCGAGATCGCACCACTGCACTCCAGCCTGGGTGACAGAGTGAGACTCTGTCTCAAAAAAAAAAGACAATATGGGAAGCACAATAAAACGAGGTGTGCCTGTACATTACCTACTTCTCTATAGCAGCAGTGGGGTCTTCATATAACTGTACTCTAGGTGACTTTCCTGGGCATAGAATGTGCAAACCAGCCACTAACAATTGCTTTGCTGGTGTCATCCCCAGTAGAGTGGTGGAAAATATGATTATTGTTATAGTCTTACGGTTATTATATACTCAGAGCCTTTCATGTGTTCCATGCTATGCTATTATCTCCATGAACTCCAACCTACACAATGACCCAGTCACGCAGGTATTTGCAGTCAATCTGCTGAGGCTCAGCAAAGTTCGGAAATTTGCCTGAGGTCACATAGCTGGTGAACAACTGAACCAAGGTTTCAACTCAGTTATGCCTAGTTCCAAAGCCCCGCCAATGTTCCTCCCACTTCTTCATATTGCTCTAGGTCACAGGGACGGCAGACAAGCAACCGCAATAGCCAAAACCCCAGAGAGTTCCTGTATCAAAATCACCAAACCAATTGAAAGGTTAAGTGTAAAGTCAGTAATCATAAGTCATTATTTCTGCAATGTACTACCTAACTACTGTTCTGTTTAGTTTAAGATGCCACTTACTAAGTTTGGTATAGAGAGCAACTGTGCCGAGGTAGAAGCAGTCCCATTCATGTAGGATCTCAGAGTAATGAGAACCCATGTTCATGGGGCATACAGCAGGCAACAGGAAGATGTTTATTCTGAGGTAGCATGAGCTGAGTCAGTTCAACAAGCATGACTGGAGCACCAACACATATTAAATTCTGTGTACACTACCTGGGAATCAGTGGTTTCTCCGGGGAGATCTAGAGGTGACATGTAAAAAGACAGTATCATTATATCAGACTAGTGCTTATTAAGTGTCTCAGTACTCTTTTTAAAGATAATCTTGGCTGGGTGAGGTGGCACATGCCTATAATCTCAGCACTTTAGGAAGCTGAGGTTGGCGGATCACGAGGTCAGAAGATAGAAACCATCCTGGCCAACATGGTGAAACTCTGGCTCCACTAAAAATACAAAAATTAGCCAGGCGTAGCAGTGCATGCCTTTAATTCCAGCTACCCAGGAGGCTGAGGCAGGAGAATCGCTTGAACCCCAGAGGCGGAGGTTGCAGTGAGCTGAGATTGAGCCACTGCACTCCAGCCTGGCGACAGAGCTAGACTCTGTCTCCAAAAAAAAAATAAAAGATAATCTTTACTAGCTGACAATAATTTCATCCAACTGGATCACTTAGAGAAATGACTTAAAGAAGCCCTATATATATATTTTTTTTGAGACGAAGTGTCACTCTGTTGCCCAGGCTAGAGTGCAATGGCACGATCTCGACTCACCGCAACCTCCGCCTCCCAGGTTCAAGCGATTCTCCTGCCTTAGCCTTCTGAGTAGCTGGGATTACCGGCACCTGCCACCACACCCAGTTAACTTTTGTATTTTTAGTAGAGATGGAGTTTCACCACGTTGGCCAGGCTGGTCTCAACACTCCTGAACTGAAGTGTTCTGCCCGCCTCAGCCTCCCAAAGTGCTGGATTACGGGAGTGACCCACTGCACCTAGCCAAGATGCTCTATTTTCATAACTTTATTTAAAGGTCTAGAAGTAAAGTAAAGACTTAATAGAATTCAAGTGACAAATTTGGAGACATGAATCAGTGCCTTAGGCAAAATGAAGGCGAGCGTAGTGGCCCAAGACGGAGTAATGAGAACAGAGTCTCTATGTTGCTGCTATGGGGGTGGCCAGAGGTACAGGCCTCAGACGGCAGCTACTTGCACATCTTGCTGCCTCCAATGGCATATGCATTATTCCTTCACAAATACCAGGAAGCAGGGAAGAGTGGGGAGCCCTCAGAGAGGTGGCAGGCAAGCCAAGCTGGAAAGAGATGAGTGAGGAAGGCCTATAAAGTAATACTAAGTCTTAGGGGTCACTGACTCTATTTCAGGAATCTTTAAAAAATATCCATTAGTACCAGCCTAAGCAACATAGTGAGACCCCATTTCTACAATAAATAAATAAATAAATAAAATTAGCCAGGTGTGAGGTGCATGCCTATGGTCCCAGCTACTTGGGAGGCTGAGGTGGGAGGATGGCTTGAGCCCAAAAGGTGGAAGCTGCAGTGAGCCGTGATTGTGCTACTGCACTCCAGCCTGGGTGACAGAGCAAGACCCTGTCTCAAAAAAAAAAAAAAAAAAAAAGGCCAGTGTGCTGACGTCCACCTGTAATCCCAACACTTTGAGAGGCTGAGGCAGGCAGATCACCTGAGGTCAAGAGTTCAAGACCAGCCTGGCCAACATGGCAAAACCCCATCTCTACTAAAATTACAAAAATTAACTGGGCATGGTGGCATGTGCCTGTAATCCAAGCTACTTGGGAAGCTGAGGCAGAACAATCACTTGTACCAGTGAGGCGGAGGTTGCAGTGAGCTGAGATTGTGCCACTGTACTCCAGCCTGGGCTATGGAGCAAGATTCTGTCTTAAAACAACAACAAAAAAATCCACTAGCAGACCCAGGCTGCAGGATCACGTAAGGGCAGGAGTTTGAGACCAGCCTGGAACACAGTGAGACCCTATCTCAAAAAAAAAAAAATTCATTAGTAGGTCAGGTGTGGTGGTTCACACCTGTAGTCACAGCTACTTGGGAGGCTGAGGCGGCAGCATTGCTTGAGCTCAGGAGTTTAAGGCTGCAGTGAGCTATGCTCAGGGCACTGCATTCCAGTCTGGGTGACAGATCAAGGCCCTGTCCTAAAATAAATGAATAAAATACAAATATCCATTAGTAAGAATAATAAAAATAGCATGTATTAAATATCTAGTAATAGCTAGAAATGTAGCACTGTCTACAGACACTATTTTTATTCTTTATCTATGACCTAGGTTTTAGTGTCTGACTTTTAGATATGAAAAAAACACAAACTCAGTGACGTTAACTTGCCCAGGTTTACAAATGCAGGATTTCCATCCTTATTTTCCTAATTCTAGAACCCAGGCCTTTCCCACTGTCTCCTTCAAACCTACCCCCTTCAAGCCAAGCAACATTTACTGAACCTTCATGCTGAAGAGTCAGAAAGCATTGCCAAGGAATTCAAGGAAGCCAAAAGCATACTTCTGGACATCAGGAAGCTTAAAATCTGGAAGGGAAAACAGATTCACCTAAGAAGATAACTAACACTACTACCAAGAAATACAGAGATCATTAAACACATGCAAAGGGGGCCCCATGGCACACAGGTGGGGAGTGTCACCCTAGTTAGAGAAGCAGTGTAGGTTGCCCCCGAGGTGGTGCTGAAGAATGAGCAGACGTTAGACAGGAACAGAGGTAGGGTCATATATGTTCTAGCAGAAAAACTTTGCATACAGTGACCTTCCCCACTTCACAGATAGCAACGACTGATATCTTGGTACTTCTGAAGTTTGTTGGAGACACAGAAGAGCATTTTGAGGACATTTGGAAAGACTTGCTCATTTAACTTTCTTTTCAGTTAAAATTTGCATAGAGTGGAATGCATAGATCTTAAGTATAAATTCAATGATTTTGATAAATGCATACATCTGGATAATCACCACCCCAATTAAAATATAGAACATTTCTATTAACCAGAAAGTCCTCTTGTGTCCTCTCTTTCTTTCTTTTTTCTTTTTTTTTTTTTGAGGCGGAGTCTCACTCTGTCGCCCAGGCTGGAGTGCAGTGGTGCGATCTCAGCTCACTGCAAGCTCCGTCTCCCGGGTTCACGCCATTCTCCTGCCTCAGCCTCCAGAGTAGCTGGGACTACAGGTGCCCACCACCTCGCCCGGCTAATTTTTTGTATTTTTAGTAAAGATGGGGCTTCACCGTGTTAGTCTTGTGCCCTTTCTTAATTCTTACTCCTCATCCCTACAGGCAGTCACTGTTCTGATTTCTATATCTATCGATTAGAACTTCGTAGGAAAAGAATCACATAGTGTGCACTATTTGGGGTCTGACATCTTCGGTGCAGCGTAATGTTTTTGAGGTTAGTTTCAGTTATTTATGTATCTATCATTCATTTATTTTCATTTCTGAGTAGCATTCCATTGTATGGATATGCCATAATTTGTGATTCATTAGTCTTCTATTGATGGTCATTTGGGTTGTGTCCAGTTTTGAGCTATTATGAATGAAGCTGCTATCTATGAACATTGTTGTTTTCCCCCGAAATTGTTTTAAAAATCCACTTTCTATTCTCTTGCTTTTTTCTCCCTTGTTTATTTTCTTAAAATCTTGATGACTCTACCACAGACACCAAGTGACTTGGAGCTGAGGCCCATTCCCTGGTAGAAGAATCATACAGATGAGAGCTTTTGTGTTCCAACCTACCACACAAAACAAGAAAATATCAGTAATTTCTATGACTTGGTTGTATTTATCAAGAGTTTTGATGAACTTAGCAGTAAAATGTGAAGGTAGTAACTACTGGAACATTCTTTCTAAGCAATGTTACAGAACCGGTTTCCCCTATACACACACAAGGATATCTCACTTACCCACGTATGAACCCATGGCGTTAAAAATAAAAGAGGTGGGCCGGGCATGGTGGCTCACGCCTGTAACTCTAGCACTTTGGAAGGCCAAGGTGAGCAGACAACTTGAGGTCAGGAGTTCGAGACCAGCCTGACCAACATGGCGAAACCCCATCACTACTAAAAATACAAAAATTAGCCTAGTGTGGTGGTGTGCGCACCTGTAATACCAGCTACTTAGGAGGCTGAGGCACCTGTAATACCAGCTACTTAGGAGGCTACTTAGGAGGCTGAGGCAATCACTTGAACCCGGGAGGCAGAGGTTGCAGTGAGCCGAGATCATGCCACTGCACTCCAGCCTGGGTGACAGAGTGAGACTCCGTCTCACAAAAAATAAGAAATAAAAAATGAATAAAAGAGGTAAAAGATGAAAGTTACATATCTTTCTTCTTCCTCCATTTGCAACAAACTAAGAGTTAAAGACATTAAGAAACTAGTAGAAAGGAGAAATTTAGCTCGGAATCAGTCCTCTTTCCATATGCCACTTCAGTCTTCCTCTCCATCCCCCCAGCTCGAGCCCAGTCGGTGCTCTACGGATTGCGAATCCTCCATAAGTGCTGAAGATTGACCGCCTCTGTGATGTGGCTGCCATCCAACCTTCAGTCACTCACATCCAAGGTGACTTTTCTTGTCATACAACATCCATGTTTGAAGACCTTTCTCATTACCAGAACTTCTGATCCACTTAGGAAGGTCTCTAGAGGGATATATAGTTAAATATGGTAGATGGAATTATGTGTTTATCTCCATTCCCTCCAAAACCTTCACTCACATAACAGATATGAGACTTAAAAGAATGAATAAAAGGACACAGAGCAAGATAGAAAATGACAGCAATGCCATTTGGGAGCCTAGAAATCATGAGTTTGTGCTAATGGATTTAGCACCCTGGAGAAAGCCAAAATCTAAACTGGCAGAGGAAGAAATTCAGAAGTAGGCTGATTTATACAGCAGAAAGTCAGACCGACTCAAGAACTAGAGGTACTAGGTGACTAAAAGTAGGGATCCGAGTGAGACTCAAAATAAGTATATTGGTGAAAAGTCACTCTCAGAACCTGTTACCCCTGAATTTCCCCTCCGTGTTTAAGCAGCCAAGCAACTGCCCCAGCCCACAATGGGAAGAAGACCCCAGGTTCACTCTTGCCTCAGTGAGGCAAGATTGCACCACTGCACTCCGGCCTGGCGACACCGTGACCCTGTCTCAAAAAATAAAAATAAATAAATAAATAAACGGCCAATAAGTTCAGATAGTCCAGTATCTGGAAGGGAGTTCAAGAATGAATAAACAGAGAAAAGTGAGGAAAAGAAATGAAGCAAACCATCACAAGAGACAACTTCTGGAATGGAAGGAAGTGCATTTGTAGATGGAGAGGGTTCACCAAGGGCCTAGAACTAGGGAGGAATGACAATTCACAGGTCACAGGAAATCTCAGAACACCAAGGACACAGAAAACCTCAACAGCTTCCAACAAGTTAAAGAAAGGAAAAAAAAAAAAAAAAAAAAAACCAAGACAAAGCCTGGGGGAAAGACTGGGAATCAGAATGGGTCCGACTCCTTGTCAGTGACCACCAGAAGACAAGGATTATACATCTTCAAATTCTAGGGGAAATGACTTCAAACTAAAATTCTTTTTTTTTTTTTTTTTTTTTTTGAGACGGAGTCTGGCTCTGGTCGGCCCAGGGCCTGGAGTGCGGGTGGCCGGATCTCAGCTCACTGCAAGCTCCGGCCTCCCAGGTTTCTGCCTTTCTCCTGCTCCAGCCTCCCAAGTAGGGCTGGGACTTACAGGCGGCCGCCTCGTCGCCCGGTAGGTTTTTTGTATTCTTTTAGTAGAGGAACCGGGGGTTTCACCGTATTAGCCAGGGTGGGTCTCGATCTCCTGACCTCGTGGATCCGGGCCCGTCTCGGCCTCCCAAAGTGCTAGAATTATAGGCTTGAGCCACCGCGCCCGGCCTCAAACTAAAATTCTACATCCAAGCAACCACCATCAGTCTAGGGTGAGGGTAGAATACAATGTTAAAAAACTTTACCTTCCTGTGCCCATTTTTCTTTTAAGGACAGATATTCTCCACCACATGAGGGAATGCTTGAAGCAGAGGCAAGCCCAGGGTCCAGGCCTGGGAAGGCATTGCCCATGCCAGTGGCTAGGGCTGTCCTGCAGTGACAGTGACCTGCAGGCCTGGAGTGCTACTGAACTGAAACCGACCCAATAGTCCCATATACAGGTTTTTTGTTTGTTTGTTTGTTTTGTTTTGGATAAACATAGAAATTGACCCTTCTGGTGCTAAAGCTTGAAATTTATATTTGTTTTATCTGAGTTGCTTCCAGGGAAAAGACCCTCAGGCCTCTCAAAAAATAGTATCAAAGAACTGCAACTTACCAGATCATTGCATCAGCCAATGAGATGCTAGACCCCTTATTCATCACAATTGCTTCCTTAGGCCTCCCTAGTTCCTGTTTTCCTACACATTGTTACATTTCTTCCCTGCTATGTAAACCCCTAATTTTAGTCCATCAGGGAGGTGGATTTGAGACTGATCTCCCACCTCCTAGGCTGCAGCACCCAGTTAAAGCCTTCTTCCTTGGCAATAATCACTCTTAGTGATTGGTGTTCTGTTCGGTGAGCAGCAGGATCTAGATGGAACCCCTGGTATTTCCATAACAGAATCAGTCTGAAACGAGAGGACAGAGGGTTACAGGAGGGGTGGCCCCAAGGGGAAAAAAAATTGATAAATTACCTACTACATTTGAATGTACGGCGAAGCAATTTACATTTTAAGAGATTTATAAGAATGAAGATAAATTAGCAATTGGCACATAAAAATCTAAAAGAAAATTAGGAAAGCAAAAAAGAAAAAAAGCGTTATATGAGAAAGAAAATGTAGTTAATTATATAGTATACCACATGGTTAAGCTTTGAATAATATTTCCACAGTCATAGCAATATAAATACTGGTAACAGTTGACCAAAGTATTTTTTATTTTATTTATATTGGGAGGGAGATTGTAATGTATGAGAGTCAATTATTCTCTTCTGCAGAAGGAAGAAAAAGGATAGTATTAAAGTAGAAAATAAAGAAATAGCAGCATAAGCAAGTTGTTTAAAATATGAAGGCAAAATCAAAATAAACAGCTGAACTAATTGAAACCGGTATCGCCTGTAGTGGGAATGGGGAGTAGAAAGCTGGTACAGGAGCTGCTGCTTTTGTTACAAGCTCGTAAAATGATTTCACTTATTAATGTATCTGTCACTCTAAAAATTAAGATTTTCTAAAGAAAAGAAAAAAATAGGCTTGAGGGCTTTACTTTTTTTTTTTCTTTTGAAACAGAGCCTTGCTCTGTCACCCAGGCTGGAGTGCAATGGCAGATCTTAGCTCACAGAAACTGCCTCCTGGGTTCAAGCAATTCTCCTGCCTCAGCCTCCTGAGTAGCTGGGACTATAGGTGCGTACCACCAGGCCCGGCTAATTTTTGTATTTTTGGTAGAGACAGAGTTTCGAGATGTTGGCCAGGCTGGTCTCGAGCTCCTGGCCTCAAGTGATCCGCCCACCTCAGCCTCCCAAAGCGTTGGGATTATAGGCATGAGCCACCGTGCCCAGCGGGTTGTGGACATCTTTCGGTGTCTGGAGACATGAGCACATTGGGTAATGCAGGATCTTACGCATATCCAAACCCCTATCCTGCTGGATGCAGCCACCCACAAGTCCCCAGTGTAGTCTAAGCCTCCTTAAGGACTCCAGTCTGCGTCTGGTTCCTCCTTCCAAGTTGTTGTAGAGGTCACTAACCAGAAAGATCGATTTCTCTTTGGTGGTTTATCCCCAGTAGCCAGAACACACTATAGATGCAGTGCTATCTTTTTTTAACATGTGAAAGAAATGCATAGGTTGCCAGGCTAATTAACTAAATGTTATATTTAGCTGGGAAGATAACATAGCCCTAGTGTTTGGATTTATCAAAACAAATTCCAGATGGCACACAAGCCACAGAGAGAGGGGCCATCTGGTAAGAAAAAGCAGGGCTCATTTTTTCTAAAGGTGAAAGGTAGTAAATGTCAACACTTTCTTTTTTTCTTTTCTTTTTTTATTTTTTTTTTTGAGGCAGAGTCTTGCTCTGTCACCCAGGCTGGAGTGCAATGGCATGATCTCGGCTCACTGCAACCTCTGCCTCCTGGGTTCAAGTGATTCTCCTGCCTCAGCCTCCTGAGTAGCTGGGATTATAGGCACCTGTCACCCCACCTGGCTAATTTTTGTATTTTTAGTAGAGACGGGGTTTCACCATGTTGGCCAGGCTGGTCTTGAACTCCTGACCTCAGGTGATCCACCCACCTTGGCCTTTCAAAGTGCTGGGATTACAGGCGTGAGCCACCACGCCTGGCCGTAAATGTCAAAACTTTCTATGGTGAAAATATATCTATCTGTTGCTCTCCTGGAGGAGCAATCCTCAGCCTCGTATCTTTGCTAATTCAAATACCTGTAACATTATGCTCTTTCAAATAAATGAATGATTAACTATGGTGAGTATAAGTGATTAACACTGGGTGAGTATTGTAAGCTTTCCGCACATACCTGTTCAATGTATTTTGTACAGTGACAGCTGCAGGCATTAATAACACCATTTAACAGACTCTACAATTACACAAATTCTTTGAGTATATAAACCAATAAAAACTGAAATTATTTTTTTCCAAAATGATTTAAGATGTTGCTGCCATTTTTTTATTTAGCTCAGCAGTGGTATTTTTAGTGCGTTTTCTGTTTGACAGGATGTTTCTTGCACAAATTTTCCTCTCTCCCTATTCCCACTGTTCCTCTGAAACTAATCATTCCCTGCCTGTATTTATTCACCAGTTTCCCACCCCCCTCCCCCTGGCCCCACTTGCACACAACTGCCAGCTTAATCTTCTTTAAACATTGCACTGTTTGTATAACTTCGCAGCTCAAAAAACAGTCAATACCTCTCTGATGTCCAGAAGATAATGTGCAGGCTTCCGCTCACAGACACCCCAACCTTGTCACCCAACCCTCAGTGTGAGTCCCCCACACCCCAGGGCTGCAGCCAAGCTATCACCCCAAGAACTGGAGCTCTGTGCCGAACCTCAGTACTTTGGCTGGGACCAGATCCTCTCTCTGCTGGGCCCTAGCAGACTTCTCCTTAAGGAGTCTGGGCCCTGCTGCGTCTATCTTGAGCTGAATCCAAGATGATTCAGCATGAAGGTGGGAAGTGTGCCCACAGAGAGGCTTCTTGCTCGAGCCCACCTCCAGGTCAGTTTCCAGGGGTGAGGTCATTAGCCCAGATTTTACGTGATGGGAACAGTTGGCTATCCTTGGTGGTAAGCACAGTAATAATGTCTCCTTACCCTACAATGTCTACAGCCTAATCCCCAGAACCTGTGAATTTGTTACGTTACATGGCAAAAGAGACTTTATGATTAAGTTAAGGATCTTGAGATGGGGAGATGATACTGGATTAGCCCAATAGGCCCAATGTAATCATAAGGGTCAGAGTGAGGCAGGAGGGTCAGACTCAGAGAAGTTGATGGGAGGACAGAAGCAGAGGTCAGAGAGAAAGGGAGATTTTGAAGATGGAGGAGGGGGCTGTGAGCAGAAGAATGCAGGCAGCCTCTGGAAACCACAAGGAAAGGATTTTCCCCTGCCCTCCAAAGGAGCCAGCCCTGCCAACACCTAACTTTAGCTTAACTCATAAGACTAATCGAGATTTCTGACCTTCAGAACTGTAACACCAAAAATTTGTGTTGTTTTAAGCCACGAAGTTTGTAGTAATTTGTTCCGGAATCAATAGGAAACTACTACACTCCCTTTGCAGGCTCTCCTGGTCCCAGTTCTAATAATCCTGGCCTGCACTCTGATGTATCTATTACCAGGCTTTCAGGCTGAGACCGATAAAGGCTAAAACCTGCACAGTCCAATACATTCACCACCAGTCACATGCAACTATTTATAATTAAACTTAAACCAGTCATAATGACTCACACCTGTAATCCCAGCACTTTGGAAGGCCGAGGTGGGAGGATTGCTTAAGCCCAGGAATTTGAGACCAGCCTGGACAACACAGTGAGACTTAGTCTCTACAAATAAAAAAATTAACAGGGTGTAGTGGTGTGTACCTGTGGTCCGAGCTACTCCGAAGGCTAAAGTGGAAGGATTGCTTGAGCCTGGGAGGTGGAGGCTGCAATGAGCCATGTTCTTGCCACTGCACTCCAGCCTGGGTGACAGAACAACACCCCGTCTCAAAATAATTTGATTAACTAACTAATTGATTTAATTAAAATAAAACATTCAGTTCCTCTTTTATGCTAGCCATATTTTCGGTGTTTAATAGCCACATGTAGGTAGTGGTTACCAAACCGGATAGTGAAGACAGAATAATTCCATCATCTTGGAAAGTTCTATTGGACAGTGTTGGTTATAATGATATGGTGTGTACCACTAGTTTTTATAAGTCACTGAACCGTTTGAATAAGTCAAATGAAATCTCAAGTAGAAGCCGAATATATTACAGAAGCAAAGTCAGAAGAAGTGCTTTCATGAGTGCTTTGATGTCCTCCTTCTTTTTTCCTTTTTTTTTTTTTTGAGATAGAGTCTCACTCTGTCACCAAGTCTGGAGTGCAGTGGAGTGATCTCGGCTCACTGCAGCCTTGTATATTCTCCTTCTAAATAGCGAGTCCTGGAGATGTTTTCGGGTCTCAGGAATCGGTGTTAACTCAGACATGGTTTAAAAGTCCCTAAAGATATGGTTTCACCTTCCCCCGCCAGGAGGCTGTAAATAGTATAAGTCTCTTGGGGGACCTTCCAGGCTTAGGAAACAGGGCTTAGAGGGGACTGATGTGAGCATACTGGAGTGCTTGGCCCTGGCCCAGGACTGCCGCCTGACACCAGAGAGCACTTCTGCTCTGCTGTGTTGCTTAGAAAGTCTGTCCTTGGTAAGGTGATTCAAACATCTTCACCATTTTCTTCTAAGTTTGGATGTTTTCATTCGAACACCTTTTTTTTTTTTCTCTGTCACCCAGACTGAAGTGCAGTGGCACGATTAAGGTTCACTGCAACCTTGACCTGCCACCTCAGCCCTCTGTGTAACCGGGACCACAGGTTCGCACCACCATGACCAGCTAATTTTTATTTATTTATTTATTTATTTATTTATTTATTTATTGGTAGAGATAGGGTCTTGCTTTTTTGCCCAGGCTGGTCTCGAACTCCTGGGCTCAAGTGATCCACTCACCAAGAGCTGGAAATAGAGGCATGAGTTACTGAACCCAGCCATTTTCTTTAATTTGTCTGGTATCTGTCTGTATAATAGGAGGTAGTGATCTAGGTTTATTTTCTTCAATGGATAGCAAATGTCCTATTATTTCACCCCACTAACTTGAGATGCCACTTTGGTGATATAAGTTCCCACGTATAAATGGATGTTTGTCTTTTTATCTCTCCCTGCAAGGTTATAACCCTGCTTTAATTTCTATAGCCTTGCAGTTCATTTTGCTCTCTGGCAGGGCAGTTCTTCTCCCATTATTCCAATTTTTCAATATTTTGTCTGTTCTTGTTATTTTCCTCTTCCTGAAGCACTTTAGCATCTGTTTGCCAAGTTTCCTCTAAACAGCCAATTGAAAGTTACTGGAATTTACAAACTAATGAGATAATTGACAGCATAAAAACACTGAGTCTCCGGATTTAGGAACACCATTTGCTGTTCCGTTTATTTAGGTGCTTATTTTTCTGCTTCTTAAAGCTTTATACTTGTCTTCATTTCTTTGTAAGTCAATTTTAAGGCATTTGCTGTTGCTACTGTGAAAGGGTTTTGTGCCACCCCTGCCCCCCATGGATTTTTAAATCACTTAATGAGAGTATACAAAAAAAAATGAGATTTTTGTGTGTATGGTTATCTTACTGAATACTCTATTTTATTTTTTTTCTGTCAATTCTCTGGAATTTTCTAAACAGACAATGATGCCATATACAAACTATGAGTTTCTCTTTTCTTCTCCCTGGTATTTTTATCTTTCACTTCTTTTCTTGGCTTACCTTATTGGAATATCCAGAGTGAGGTTGGAGTGGGATAGCGAGTACCCCTCTATCTTCTTGACTTTTAATGACAGCACTTCTATCTCTCACAATTAAGTATAATGTTTGCTGAAAAAATGTCTCCGTTTTTCTAATTTGCTCAGAAAGTGATGTTGACATTTAACCAAAATACTGTTTCACATTTGAGATTATTATATATTTTTTCTTTTTTAAACTGGAAGTATTGAATTCTGATAAGAGATCTCCTAATATTAAAGTAGCTTTATATTCCTGGAATAAACCCTATATGGCAATCACTTTAGAATTAGTCTTGAGATATATGGATAAATTCTATTTGCCAGTATTTTATTTGAATTCCCACTTAGGATTTTGTGTCTGTATTTTAAGTGACGTTCCTTTATAGTTTTCTTTTTTTAGGCTATTTATTTTAAAGTTTCTCTAGACAGCAAGACTGTGTTAGCCTTGTAGAATAATTTGAGAAACTTTCCATCTTTTTCTAGCCTCTAGAACCTTTCTATGTCCTAAGATCTGAGAGAACTTTCCTGTAATTGTCTGAGACAAACAGCTTTTCAGGATGGATTTTCACTAACTTTAATTTCTCCTGTAGTAATTGGCTTATTCTGTTTTCTACCTTTTTTTTTTTTTTTTTTTTTTTTTTGACAGAGTCTTGCTCTGCCGCCCAGGCTGGAGTGCAGTGGTGCCATCTTGGCTCACTGCAACCTCCGCCTCCCAGGTTCAAGCAATTCTCCTGCCTCCACCTCCCAAGTAGCTGGAATTACAGGCACGTGCCACCACGCCCAGCTAATTTTTGTATTTTTAGTACAGATGGGGTTTTGCCATGTTGGCCAGTCTGGTCTCGAACTCCAGACCTCAGGCAATCCACCCGCTTTGGATTACAGGCGTGAGCCACCGCACCTGCCCTTTTTTTCCTCTTTAAATGTCACTTTTGGCCCCAATGTTCATTACAGTGTTATTCACAATAGCCAAAAGGTGGAAACAATCCAAGTGTCTATAATAAACAGATGAATGGATAAACAAAATGTGGTATGTCCATACAATAGGATAGTGTTCAGCCTTTAAGAGAAATGAAGTTCCAACACATGCTACAACACGGACGATCCTTGAGAACATGCTAACTGAAATAAGCCACTCACAAAGAGACAGTGTATGATTCTACTTAGATGAAATATCTAGAAAAGGCATATTCATAGGGCAGAAAGTAGATTAGAGGCGACCCAGGGCTGGGAGAAGAGAGGAATAGGGAGTTACTGCCTAAAAGTCACAAAGTCTCTGTTTAGGGCGATGGAAAAGATTTGAAAACAGATAGTGGTGAGGGCTGCACAACAGTGTGAATGTAATTAATGCCACTGAATTATACACTTAAACTGGTCAAAATGGCATATTTCATGTTACATGCATTTTACCACAATAAAATTTTATTACCACAATAAAAACTTTTGAAATCCACATAAAGTGCTTTTTGTTTTAGGAAACAGCCACTTTTGATCATTTGTATCTTCTTAGAATATCTTCCATTTCATCTAGCAGCTTCATTTTTTTGGTATGAACTTATAATTTTGTCCCTTTTCTTAATTTTATTGATCTTCCTTCCCATTTTTGTTGTTCAGGCTTGTCTAAAGTTTGTCTATTGCCCCACTTCGGCACCCCACAAGAAACAGTTTTGGTTTAATTGATTTAATATGCTGGGTTTTTCTCCTTTTCAATTAATTCTTCCTACTAATTCTACATTTCTTTTTCAATAATTATTTTCAAGCTTCCTGTGGTTTGTTATGTGGTACTCCCACTTTCCTTTATTTAAGAAGTTAATGATTTTAGTTATTTCTTATTTTATCCTAGAGATTGAACTTTGTTTTTTTTTTTTTTGAGACAGAGTTTCACTTTGTTGCCCAGGCTGCAGTGCAATGGCATGACCTCGGCTCACTGCAGCCTCCACCTCCTGGGTTCAAGCAATTCTCGTGTCTCAGCCTCCCACATAGCTGGGATTACAGGCACCTGCCACCACGCCTGGCTTCTTTTTTTGTATTTTAGTAGAGACAGGGTTTCACCATGTTGCCCAGGCTGGTCTCAAACTCCTGAGCTCAGGCAATCTGTCCATCTCGGCCTCCCAAAGTGCTAGGTTAATAGGTGTGAGCCACCGCGCCTGGCCTTTTTTTTTTTTTTGTCGACATGGAGTTTCGCTCTTGTTGCCCAAGCTGGAGTGCAATGACACAATCCCCGCTCACTGCAACCTCTGCCTCCTGGGTTCAAGCAATTCTCCTGCCTCAGCCTCCTGAGTAGCTGGGATTACAGGCATGCACCACACACCCAGCTAATTTTTTGTATTTTTAGTAGAAACGGGATAGCGCCATGTTAGCCAGGCTGGTCTCGAACTCCGGACCTCCATTCACCTGCCTCGGCCTCCCAAAGTGCTGGGATTACGGCGTGAGCCACTGCGGCCTGGCCAAGAGTAAACTTTTTTTTTTTAATTTAAAAGCTAATTGATTTCTTTTTTCTTTTTCTTTTTTTTGCTACCCTTTTTCTATTATTTCTGATTTTATTGCCTCATAGCCAGAGAATGAATGTATGGCCATGTACATATAATTTGTACTTTTTGAAGTATATTGAAATTTTCTTTTATTTATTACTAAATTTTTTAAAAATATATTTTTATATAGAGACAGGTCTCACTATGTTGCTCAGGCTGGTCTCTAACTCCTGGGCTAAAGCGATTCTCCTGCCTCAGCCTCCCAGAGTGCTGGGATTACAGATGTGAGACACCGCCTGGCCTATATTGAGATTTTCTATGTAGCCTAATTCATAGAGGCTCTTATGAGTATTCTGAGGTCAACTGAAAGGACTACATGTGAATATATACATATATATGTATATGTAAATATATGTGCATATGTGTGTATGTATATCCATTATATATAAAATCCAGTTGTTATTTGTATTATTCGAATCTTCTGTGTGCATGCAGAATTAATTTTTTGTCTGTTTTATTTGTCAATTTTTGAGAAAGGTATGTTAAAGTGTCCCACTAAGATTTTGATTGTCAATTTTTTCTTACATATTTGCATGTATATTAAAGCTTTGTTATTACAAGGGGAAAGGCTCATGAAAATATATTTTCTAGGCATATAGTGTCTTTTATCATTATGAAATATCTTCTCATTCTATCTAATACTTTTGGTTTAAATTCTGTTGTGTCTGACATTATTTTGCAAAACTTACTGTCTTTTTTTTTTTTGGAGACGGAGTCTCACTCTGTAGCCAGGCTGGAATGCAGTGGTGTGATCCTGGCTGACCGCAATCTCCACTTCCCGGATTCAAACGATTCTCCTGCCTCAGCCTCCCAGATAGCTGGGATTACAGGCACGCGACACCACACCGAGATACTTTTTTTGTATTTTTAGTAGAGACAGGGTTTAACCACGTTGGCCAGGATGGTCTCGATCGCTTGATCTCGTGATCCGCCTGCGTTGGCCTCCAAAAGGGCTAGGATTACAGGCATGAACCATCGCGCCCGGCCAAAACTTTATTTATTTATTTATTTATTTATTTATTTATTTATTTATTTATTTGTTTATTTATTTATTTAGAGAGGGAATCTCGCTCTGTCGTCCAGGCTGGAGGGCAGTGGTGTGATCTCAGCTCACTGCAACCTCCGCCTCCTGGGTTCAAGGGGTTCTCCTACCTCCGTCTCCCGAGTAGCTAGGACTACAGGCGCCCACCACCACGCCCGACGAATTTTTTGTATTTTTAGTAGAGATGGCGTTTCGCCATGTTGGCCAGGCTGGTCTCAAACCCAAGTGATCCACCCACCTCGGCCTCCCAAAGTGCTGGGATTACAAAGTGTGAGCCACCTTGCCCGGCCCGGGAAATCATTTTCCCTCAGGATTTTGAAAGCATTGCCGGTTCTGGTCCTGTTCTTGAGGCATGTTAGCCAATCTGACCTCCATCCACTCCTTTGTCTATGGCCTGTTTTGTTTCCTGGAAGCTTTCAGTATCTTTCTTTTGTCCTGAGTGCTCTGAAATTTCACAATGAGTTGCCTTAATAGGGGTTTATTTTCGTCCACTCTGCTAGGCATTAGTGAAACGGAAACCGTTCCCTTGTCCTCCTCGCAGGGTGTGTGATGGGGGTGTGGCTTGCTTCTTGGGTGCCCCGCTGCTCAAACCCCTAGGGGGACGGGCAGGCTGTGGGGCTCCGACCCCACGGCAGTGTCTCAGGGTGAACGTTTGCAGCTCCTGAGGCTCCAGTGGGCGCGTGTTACAGGGTGCTCTTTTAGTTTAGCTGTCGGTAGTCAGCTCAATTAGACCCTCTGCCTTATCACAAAGACAGAGGACTTTCTGTATCCCGGGGTTTCTTGCCTTGGTGTACCGGAAGAATCGGAATACACCTGGGCTTGGAGAATGAGTGCAAGGTTTTATTGTGTGGGAAGAGCTCTCAGCAGATGCGGGAGCCATAAGGGGATGGAGTGGGAAGGTGGTTTTCCCCTGGAATCGGGCAGCTCAGTGGCCCAGAGTCTCCTGCCACCATTCCGGACAAACTCCGAGAGGTTCTGGTCGTTGGCTTGCTGGCGTCTGTCGGTGTGCTCTTACGCTAATGTGTTTCTCTTGAAGTCCAGCCACTTGTGTCTTCTTCTACCTATAAGCTCCTCTCGATGTGCAGCTGCTTGTGTCTCTGCCTGCTAGGGTCTTGGAGTTTTTATAGGCACAGGATGGGGGCGTGTTGGGAAATGCAGCATTTGGGCAGGAAAACAGAAACTGAACATAAGTGTTCTGGACACAGGCCCCGGGGTCCTAGCCAGCAACCATGCCTTTCCCTTCCCAGCACTTCCTTGCCCAACTCCTGTATCATCAGTTAGTACTTTCCATCTAGAAACTCATGTCTTTTACGTCTGAGAGAGCTCTTGAATTTTGACTTGATAATTTTGTCTCCTTTGTTTTCTCTCTGGAACTCCTGTTCCTCAGTAGCCTGCCACACTGATGCACTGATCAGCTATCACTTCTAGCCCATTTCCATCCTCTTTCTTACCCAAGCTCTTTATTTCTTCCATGTCTTAGGGAATTTTCTCAAACTTCTCTTCATTGAATTTTTTCATGAAAATTTTTTTTTCAGTTTTTTAATTTCATTGAAAAGTTCATCGAATTTTTCATATGTGCCATTGTATTTTTAAATTCCAAGACAGCTGGTCTTCTTACCTTTCTAAATAAATACAATTCTCAGGCTGGGCGTGGTGGCTCACTTTTGCAATCCCAGCACTTTGGGAGGTCGAGGTGAGTGCATCATTTGAGCTCAGGAGTTGGAGACCAGTCTAGGCAACATGGCGAAACCCCGTCTCTACAAAAAATAGAAAGAAATTAGCTGGGCATGATGGCGTCCTCCTATACCCAGCTACTTGAAAGGCCAGAGTGGGAGGATCACTTGAGCCCAAGAGGTTGAGGCTGCAGTGAACTGGGGTGGTAACACTGAACTGCAGCATGGGCAACAGAGTGAGACCCTATCTCAAAAAATATACAAATAAATAAAAATAGATACAATTACTATATTTTACCTCTTCAAAAATAATGTTTTGTTTTGCTTTCAAAATTTTTTATGTTTTGGCATCATTTCTGGTTCCTCCGTTTTATTTTCTCTTTTGTTAGTTTTTTGTTTTGATTTGTGCTTTTATTTATGTATTTATTTATTTTGAGATAGGGTCTCACTCTGTTGCTCAGGCTGGAGTACAGTGGCCTGATCATAGCTCACTGCAGCCTCACTCCTCAAGTGATCCTCCCACCTCAGCCTCCCATGTAGTTAGGTCTACAGGTGCTTACCACCATCCTGGCTATTTTTTGGAGAGATGGGGTCTTGCCACGTTGCCCAGCTTGGTCTTGAACTTCTGGGCTCAAGTGATCCTCCTGCGAGCGCCTCCCAAAGTGCTGGGACTACAGGTGTAAGCCACTGGGCCTGGCTGATTTTTGCTTTTATGTGGAAAGTTTCCTTAACTGTCAATCCTTAGATGATCATTTTATTCACAGTTAGGAGTGAGTCACTTAAAGCATATAGGGGGGAAAAAAGCTTAATGGAAGCTCTCTATGTGTGGGTGTGGCTTATTTCCTAGTGGAATTACTATGAGATCTCTCTGGGCAGTGTAGTTGGGGGACCCCAACCATCAATATTTGAAGGTCTTTTCTCCTTGCCCCTCTGCCATGAAAATAAGTATGTCTCGGTGGCTCACGCCTGTAATCCCAACACTTTGGGAGGTCGAGGCAAGCGGATCACGAGGTCAGGAGATTGAGACTATCCTGGCTAACATGGTGAAACCCCGTCTCTACTAAAAATACAAAAAATTAGCCAGGCATGGTGGCGGGCCCCTGTAGTCCCAGCTACTTGGGAGGCTGAGCCAAGAGAATGGTGTGAACCCGGGAGGTGGAGCTTGGAGTGAGCCGAGATCGCGCCACTGCACTCCAGTCTGGGCGACAGAGGGAAACTCCGTCTCAAAAAAAAAAAAAAAGAAAAAAGAAAAGAAAAGAAAAGACGTATGCCTCAGATAAGGGTGCTCTATCATTACAAGTCCTAGATTGAGAAAATACACAGCACAGACCCACATCCTGAGGCAGAGACATCATCAAGTGATGTGAGCTGGAAATACATTGTTACCATCATAGCTGCTTACTGATATTTTTGATACTATAGGAAACTTAATATATTATGTCATTTTGTATCTTCCAGTTACCATTCTTTTTTGTTATAGTTATTTTTATTTTTCTATCCTTGTTGAATTGATGACATTTCCTTTATTCCATTTTCTTTCTTTCCTTCTTTAATTTGGCAAGTATTTGTATTAGTCTGTTCTTTCATTGCTATAAAGAACTACCTGAGACTAGGTAATTTACAAAAAAAAAAGGTGTCATTGACTCAGAGTTCTGCAGGCTGTACAGGAAGCATGGCTGGGGAGGCCTCAGGAAACTTAGAATCGTAGCAGAAGGTGAGGGGGAAGCAGGCACATCCTACATGGCTGGAGAAGGAAGAAAAGAGAGCATGGGGAGGTGCTACACACTTTTTAAAAAAACAAAACAAACAAACAAAAACAACCAGATCTTGTGAGAACTCACTCACTATCATGAGAACAGCAAGGGAGAAATCAGCCCCCATGATCCAGTCACCTCTCACCAGGCCCCTCATCCAACACTGGGGATTACAACTCGACATGAAATTTTTGCAGAGACACAAAACTAAAACATATCATTATTCTATTTCTAATTTTCTAGCAATTACCCTCAAATTATTAACAATGTAATTATTATTCAACAGATTTAACCTTCATATTTTAAAAGCAGAGTAAATCAGTGTCTATATCTTGAAAAAGACAAGTCAGATTTACCACAAATGTATTACCCCCATGTTGAAAATAGTTGGAATTTAACTCCAGAGTATTAAGAAAATTATATTCCATTATCCACCAACAAGTATTTAAACTTTTGTTTTTCTGGCCTTCTTGTTCACTCTTTTCTCTTGCATCCCTTGCCTTCTAATTTCTATGATAATTTGTTTTCTTTCGCTGACATACATTCTGGAATATTATCTTGTAAAAGCCCTATGGGATGTAAACTTTCAAAATCTTTAATGCCCAAAAAAGTCCTCTTTTTACATTAAAAAACTGTATTTGCAGCTGAGTTTAACAACGTGACATAAAAAAAGCATTGTATATTGCAAAACT
>NW_016829831.1:1863262-1869605 GCF_001698545.2 Rhinopithecus bieti | reverse complement strand
TTTTTTCTGAGACGGAGTCTTGCTCTGTCACCCAGGCTGGAGTGCAGTGGCGGGATCTCAGCTCACTGCAAGCTCCGCCTCCCAGGTTCGCGCCATTCTCCTGCCTCAGCCTCCCGAGTAGCTGGGACTACAGGCGCCCGCCACCTCACCCGGCTAATTTTTTGTATTTTTAGTAGAGACAGGGTTTCACCGTGTTAGCCAGGATGGTCTCGATCTCCTGACCTCGTGATCCGCCCGTCTCGGCCTCCCAAAGTGCTGGGATTACAGGCTTGAGCCACCGCGCCTGGCCATTGCAAAACTTCTAACTTACTCTGCCACTTAAAATATCTGTTTATAAAACCACACTAGTATGCCTCAGTGTCAGGCAATGTGGTTCACCGAAAGTTATAAAGAAATAGAAAAATGGGAGTAAGAAAGAGAAGATTTTAGTTTCTGTTTTTACAGAAGCATTAAGAACATTTGAATGCTAATAACCTGGAAAACAGAAAATGAAAGAAGCTTTTCTTCTTACTGCTGGTTGAAGAGAACTTTCTAAATTTCAGGGCATTAAAATAATATATATGCTACCTACCACAGGAAGTTGTTTAAAGTAAAGGTTTACTTTTTGTGCTTTTACATTACTTTGAAAGATGTCAGGACAGAGCTATAAAAGAAAGTGATATACTCCGATTCTGTTTGATTTATCAGATTAACTAGATTTTTATACACATGAACAATATGTGCCAAATTTAAATGCATACTAATTACTAAGGGTGATTACTCAGTTACCCTAACTGAGTGGGTTCGAGACTGCTGTTTATAAACCTAACACTAAAAGTTCGAACTGAACAGTAAAACCAGTCAGTTTCATAAAGATATCTTCATTTTGACCTCCCACTTGAATGTTACTTTGGCTGGATATAAAATTTGAAGTTCAAAGTAACTTCTACTCACAATTTTGAAGTTAATTTTTCCTTTTTTCTCCCTTATGCTGATCTACTGTTTCCATGCTAATCTGATTACCCTTTCTTTCTAGATAACCTGGTTGTTGTTGGTGGGGCCAGGGGTTGTCTTCTGGAAGTTTTAAGAATTTCGTTTTGTCCTTGGAGCTTTAAAAATTTAAGATGAGGTGCCGGGCGCAGTGGCTCAAGCCTGTAATCCCAGCACTTTGGGAGGCCGAGACGGGCGGATCACAAGGTCAGGAGATCGAGACCATCCTGGCTAACACGGTGAAACCCCGTCTCTACTAAAAAATACAAAATCTAGCCGGGCGAGGTGGCGGGCGCCTGTAGTCCCAGCTACTCGGGAGGCTGAGGCAGGAGAATGGCGTGAACCCGGGAGGAGGAGCTTTCAGTGAGCCGAGGTCACGCCACTGCACTCCAGCCTGGGAGACAGAGCGAGACACCGTCTCAAAAAAAAAAAAAATTAAGATGACACTTCTGGATTATTTTTATTTTTTTCTTGCTCAACCCATAGTGAACTTTAAATCTGAAAATTTATATTTTCTATCAGTTCTGAAAAATTGGCAATTATTTATTTGAATAATTCTTCCCCTCATTTTCTCTGTTATATTTAGAAGGCTTATAGGAAAATGTCCAATTACCTGTCTTCCATGTCATTTACTTTCTATCTCATAATTGTCATTACTTTATCTTTTAGTGCTATATTTAGGGAGAATTTCTTGGGTTGATCTTGTACTTTTAGCTGAATCCATCCTTCTATTCAGCCCAATTATGTAAGTTTTTATTTCATCAATCATTAACCCATTTATGCCTGAGGTTGCAATTTTTTTGAATTTTTGCAATCAAAAAACAACCTTGAGCAGTAGGATATAAATAACTCCCACACGCTTAGCGTTCCAGTAATGGAACACTAGACATAAACAGCTTTTAATAGGTATTGGAACTAGGATTCAAATCTAGAACCTATACTATTAAAAACTATGCTGTTAGTATACGGTATCAAGACTTTTTTTCTTTAAGCCAATTAGAGTCTTTGTCCTTTAGTGGAGGAATTTTAATCCCCCCTACATTATGGGATAATGGGTGTGTATGAATGTGCTCTTACCATCCTGATGTCAGGATATGAAAACCTTTTAATTTTCTCTAAGAATATCACTTATACTTTAAAGCATTTTTTTCTTTCCTTTTCAGGTTATTTACTTTTTAAGGTTTTTTTTTTTTTTTTTTTTTTTTTTTTTTCAGTTTGATGATTTTGATGCCTTTCTTTTCTCAGTGTTGCTTTTCCACAAATACTAGGCTAATCTTGGCTATCTGTGTTCATGTTTGAGATTCTTCTTCTTCACCTATCACTGATTTTTTTTTTTTTTTTTTTTTGAGACGGAGTCTTGCTTTGTTGCCCAGGCTGGAGTGCAGTGGTACGATCTCAGCTCACTGCAACCTCTGCCTCCCAAGTTCAAGTGATTCTCCCACCTCAGCCTCCCGAGTAGCTGGGACTACAGGCGCCTGCCACCACACCCGACTAATTTTTGTATTTTTAGTAGAGACGGGACTTCACCATGTTGACCAGGCTAGTCTTGAACTCCTGACCTGGTGATCCACCCACCTCGGCCTCCTAAAGTGCCGGGATTAAGGCAAGAGCCATCACACCCAGCCTCACTGAATGTTTTAATAAGAATAGTGTGTCTCCGTCTGACTGTGGGGAAGGATGAAGATTTGGGATTAGGTTGATATGGGTGGCCTGCCTTCTGAGTCTCCCTCCCTTTTGCAGTTTGTTACTTCCCTGGAGCCCTGGACCCATTACTCATTCTGTAGGTCTCTTGTGTGGGACTCCTAGGAGGATCCACCACTTAGGAGAAGCATTTCTTTCTTTCTTTTTTTTTTTTTTTTTTAGAGATAGATCTCACTCCTTCACCCAGGATGGAGTAGAATGGTGCAATCTCGGCTCACAGCAACCTCTGCCTCCCAGGTTCAAGTGATTCTTCTGTCTCAGCTTCTCAAGTAGCTGGGACTACAGGTGTGCACCACCACACCCGGCTAATTTTTGAATTTTTTAGTAGAGACAGGGTTTCACTATAAGTTGGCCAGGCTGGTCTCGAACTCTTGACCTCAGTATCCGCCTGCTTCAAAGTGCTAGAATGACAGGCGTGAGCCACCGCGCCCGGCCCAACATGGTAACTATTTCTCTTTTGAAAGCAGCTTAAAGGGTTTTAACTTGGGGACACGTGCTGCTGTCACCACTCGATATGCACTAGAAAAGCAGGGTAAGGGAAAGGACTATTCCAAATACACCTGTCTAGTTGCCCTGAAAATTGCTTGAAAGTCCATGCCTGTTCTTTGTAATCACATATGATGAGTGTAGAGAAAGTTGCAATCGCTCTTGCAGCCCTGAATTTCAAACAGGATTTTTCTTGTTCTTGTTTTGCCACCATTTCAGACCTGTTTGTCTTCTACGAATTCCTCAAATTTCTGGACCATGGAAGCTTCTTTCTTGAATTTTCTGTTTTGTTTTTCTGTTTAATTATTTCTTTAATGGAGAGAGAGAGGCATAGAGCATGTCTTCAGTTCTTCAGTTAGCCAACCTGATTCAGCAGTCTCTATTTTATCCTTAAACACATCATTTGTCTCAAAAACAAAGTGGGGAAAGAGGGTATATTTGTGGGTAAATTGTTCCCTCACCACCGCTCCTGACAAGCTTAGCTGAGAGAGCTTTATCATCAGTCTCGCATCCCACACCCTAGGTAGGCTGCGGTGCTTAGCCAAACCTGCCCTTCATGTTAGTTTCACCTTTTCACTTGCCCTCCTCCCCGAACCCACCTTTTCCTTCACTCAGGTGTGCATAGCTGTCAAGTAGTCTACTTTGTCCTGTACAGAAAATCATCTATTAATCTGCATTAAAATGTTAGGAATTTAATGTATTTTTCTTACCAGTGATATGTATACTTTGAAGGATGGTGAATGAAGGAAAGTAACACTCACCTTAAGGGGTAAATTGGTAATAATGCATTTCAGATATTTCAGAGGGAGAGGTCTTCAATATCGATTTCAGACAACCATCACTTTGCCTATTCATAAAGATAGGCTTGCCTTCTACAAACGGGATCCTTACGCAGCTCTGGTCAAGGCTGTAATGAGAACTGCTGACAGTCATTTTCTTTTCCTTCTTAGTCCTTTGCAATCGATGATGAAGCGATTTTGAAAAATATTCAGTATAGGCCCCTGGATATTTGTTGGGGGTGGCCTGTTGTGTAGTTATAAATGGCACCTTTGGGAGGGCATAGGCCATGGTGAAGGTGTGCAAAGGAGGAATTTCACTTATATGTCAATGTCTTCAGACTTTTTTCCAGAAATGGCACAAAGATATCACTTTCCACATGCATCTCTCCCTCCTTCGTGATCTGCCGTCATAGTAATTTGCCTTGTTTCCAGGAAGGAGGTAATTCCACTGTATACACCTGTGGCTGGGAGGATTAGTCAACACCGAAGTAATCAACCTACCACGCAAGTGTCAAGTCAATGAGGTGTGGATACAAAACAGGCTAATTAGTTCTGGTAATTCTCCTCGATTACAAGATCCTTCTCACACTGGGAGGAAACTACCTTAATGTCTTGTCCAGATTCCACACCTCTCCTGCCACTCTGGGTTTTTAACAACTCAATTCCATATGTAAGCCTATCCTGTTCATTGTGAAACTTCTTTTTTCAACTCATCAAAGCTTTGTTCATCTTCACTCCCCAGTTCTAGGGTAAGAGTGTGCTATGGTTTGCCCAAGACAGTTTGTGTTAGTTGCCTATATCTGGCTTAGCTTTTTTTAAATCTGTATTTCACATTTTTATTTATTAGTTTATTTTTAATTAATTAATTTATTTTTAGAAGGAGTTTTGCTCTTGTTGTCCAGGCTGGAGTGCGGTGGTGTGATCTCGGCTCACCGCAACCTCTGCCTCCAGGTTCAAGTGATTCTCCTGCCTCAGCCTCCCAAGTAGCTGGGATTACAGGCATGCGCCACGACGCCTGGCTAATTTTGTATTTTTAGTAGAGATGGGGTGTCTCCATGTTGGTCAGGCTGGTCTCGAACTCCCTACCACAGGTGATCTGCCTGCCTTGGCCTCCCAAAGTGCTGGGATTACAGGCGTGAGCCACCGTGCCTGACCAGTTTTTTTAACTGGTATTGTTATTAAGCCAGATGGGTTTGATATCACTCCACCTTGTATTTCCAGCTTCTGTTGAAAGTATGTGAAACCCGGCCGGGTGCGGTGACTCACGCCGGTAATCCCAGCACTTTGGGAGGCCGAGGCGGGTGGATCACCTGAGGTAGGGAGTTCGAGACCATCCTGGGTAACACGGTGAAACCCCATCTCTATTGAAAATACAAAAAATTAGCCGGACATGGTGGCGGGCATCTGTCGTCCCAGCTACTCAGGAGGCTGAGGCAGGAGAATGGCGTGAACCTGGGAGGCGGAGCTTGCAGTGAGCCAAGATCGTGGCACTGCACTCCAGCCTGGGTGACACAGTGAGACTCTGTCTCAAAAACACAAAATTACAAAAGAGGAAGTATGTGAAACCCATGTTGTGAACAGAGGCCTCACCTTAACATATGATTGAATCTGGAAGGTAACCCTTTTTAGACTCACTGTATTTAACATCTCTCTTTCAAGGATGGCTTGCAAGCACACTTGCTGACAAAACAAAGTGCTTGGAGAAGGAACACCTTGGGACAGCTAATTTATTCTGGTCTTGGGGATAATGGGAGAAATATTGAATGTTCTTGTCCTTGTCAGCTACTTTTTGTACCAGCCAGTTGTGCTGAAGCCCACAGTGATCTCTGAGGTGTATATTGTCAGGGTCATTGGGAAATATGGGAAATTATAGGAAAGATGCATGTGAAACATGGACAGGAGATAGGTGAGCAGTCTCCCATAGAGCATTTAGAAAGTGGTCCGAACACTCTTGCTACAGTGGACTTGTACTATACTGTACAGTATAAATCCATAACTATTTATTTTGAGAAATTCAATGAGTATTTGCATTGCATTTTGGAGGAATGAGGTTAAAAAATGGCATGTGTAATAAGAAATTAAATATCAAATTTCTATTTTTCATTAATGTGAACAATGAACTTATAACCTTGCACAAAATATTTGTTGACATCGACCAACCACCATGGGGGCCTTAATGATCTCACTGATCGAATGCAAACTGAAAGGCACATGTCTGCTGAGGACGCATCAGCATCTACTTGAATATTAGTAGGTATTTTAGGATCACTGTGCCCCAAAACAACATTTTAACTTGGGTGATACAGAATGTGCATTTACATATTACCCTGTGAAACATGAGTTTTCATTGATATCAAATGGTTGTTCTTCTAAATTTATTTTATTTTATTTTATTTTATTTATTTATT
>NW_016829831.1:1818943-1862660 GCF_001698545.2 Rhinopithecus bieti | reverse complement strand
GGATGGTCCCGATCTCCTGACCTCGTGATCCGCCCGTCTCAGCCTCCCAAAGTGCTGGGATTACAGGCTTGAGCCACCGCACCCGGCCGACATTTGGTTTTGAGTCAGAAGGTCTGAGTTGAAAACAAGCTTTACCCTAACATCTAGACAATTTGCTTTATTACTTTCAAGCTTATTTTCCTCTGTGAAGAGGAAGTGTCAGAACAGATGCTCCCTAGTGTGTTTGTGATTGAAGGTTACATGTCCATTTTCACATAATTAGTTTGGTGAGCTTGGACGTGACAACTCTGATCTACCCTCCCCTAATTCACAGTGCTTTTAACTTTATCATACACACACATATATATTATAAATATATATTTATATATGGTATATATAGTTATAACATATATTTGTATGCAGTATATATTTATATATGTGGTGTGTGTATATGTATATATATTTGAGACAGGGTCTTGCTCTGTCACCCTTCAGCCTTAACCCCCTGGATTCAAAGTGATCCTCCCACCTCAGCCTCCTGAGCAGCTAGAAGTACAAACGTGCACCACCACCACACCTGCCTATCTAAAAAAAAATTTTTTTTGTAGAGATGAGGTCTCACTATGTTGCCCAGGCTGACTTTTGATTCCCGTCAAACACTTTTGACCTCATTGATTCCCATCAAACACTTAGCAATGCTTGTTTGTTTTAACTGAGGCATAACACAGTAATATGCGCTAATCTAAGTGTACACCATGATACATTTTTGCATTCGTATACCAGCATGTAATCCACCAGGCAGATTAAGTTATAGAATACATTAGCAGTGACAGGCTAACCTGGTGGTTTTACTACTACTAAGTTTAGAATGGGTAAGCAGCCCACTGTAGTATGACCTGATATATAAAATGCAAGAAAGATGCAGAGTTCTACCACAGTTTTGAGTTAGAAGTCAGAATAATAGATTTGCTATACTATTACTATCTTTGCATGTGCTTTCTGGAGCCATCTACGTAGAAATACCATGACAAAACAGATTTTAATGTTAATTAAACATGCTTTGTTACATGCAAATTAAAAAAATATTAAGGTCCCTGTGTTAGCACACTTTATTACTCACCGCACCCCCCCATCACAGTCAGTGTCAGGGTTCAACATGCTGTTCTCCTCTCTTGGGTGCTGACCACAGTCACTTTGGGTTTTTTGTTTGTTTGTTTGTTGTTTGCTTTGAGATGGAGTCTCATTCTGTGCCCCAGGCTGGAGGGCAGTGGCGCCATCCCGGCTCACTGCAACCTCCGCCTCCCGGGTTCAAGCAATTCTCCTGTCGCAGCCCCCTGAGTAGCTGGGATTACAGGCGCCCACCACCACGCCTGTGTAATTTTTGCATGTTTAGTGGAGACAGCGTTTCGCCATGTTGGCCAGGTTGGTCTCGAACTCTTGACCTCAAGTGATTCGCCCACCTTGGCCTCCCAGAGTGCTGAGATTATAGGCGTAAGTCACTGGCACCAGGCCTGACCACAGTCACTTTGGATGCAGAAGCAACCAACCCCCAAAATCAGCCAAATCCATGAGAGACTATGGCTATGAATCACTTCGTTTACAGATTGTCTCATGCTTCTTATTTCTGTCCTGCTTTAATACTGTGTAAGAAAAGCAGGTATTTGGTAGTTTAAATCATGTGTGTGCATAATATATTAACCACATCTGAAGTGAATAGACACATCTGGAAATCTAAGGTTTTGGTTTTCTCCACATTTAGCGAACATAAGTGCACGCCACACACCAAGCTCCCTGCCTTGTTTCAACATTACAAAATGGCACACAGAATCGTGCTTGGGGCTGAGCCTTGTTTGCCTTTGTTTGAGCCAACAAACTGGGCATTGTCTTTGCACAGTCAGTCAGAGCTGTAAATAGTTGTCAAGAATGTGTAACCAGACATATAATTACCAAGAGTGCCCTTTTTCAGACCCCATTTCAACGAAGTGCATTCCCCTCATTTCTCACATTTGCCAGGCTTGTCAGTTTCTCCAGATTGCAAGCCCAAAGTCTTGAGACCCTCTGTATCTTGGACAGCGTCTATTGTGTGGTTGGAATTCAGCAAATGTTGAAAAATAGAGATAATTACTCGTAAAGCAAGTTCAAGGGTTCCTTGGTATAATGCTGAGTATTTATTTCCACTTGTTGAGGGGGAGAATCTTTGACACAGATTCTTTTTTCCTTGAGGAGAGACAGATAGCCTTACACAGGAGAGTGGAACAGGGTCTGGGCCTCTCTGCATAGGGTGGTGTGACCTCACTTAAATCGGAATCTCTCAGCAAAATACCAGTGGTTGTAAAGCTGCATCATTCCAGGGCAGTGATCAGAGGAAACAGTGGGCAGGAAAACCCTTTGTTTTCCTAGGAACTGCCTTTTCATCTTCTGGCTTTCCTACTGCTGTGGTTCTCCATGCTTCTCAGGGACCATTGAACTTACAGCCTAGAGTGGGCAGGCAGTGCAGAGCCCAAGGTTACATCCTCTGTTCCAGGTCTTCTCTGACAGACCTAGGGTCTTGGATCCCAGAGAAAGACAGCAGGTGGCTGCCCATAAGGCATGTCTTGAGAAGTGACAATGTTCTAAATTTCCCATGATCTCTCCCTCGAGAGCCTGTACTAGAACCTGAAGTCCCCTCACCGTTAAGCTGCTCCTCAGGTAGGGCGCGGTGGCTTATGCCTGTAATCCTAGCACTTTGGGAGGCCATGTCAGGCAGATCACTTGAGGTCAGGAGTTCAAGACCAGCCTGGTCAACATGGCAAAACTTGCTCTCTACTAAAAATACAAAAAAAATTAGCTGGGCATATTGGTGCGTGCCTATGGTCCCCGCTACTTAGAAGGCTGAGGCAGAAGAATTGCTTGAACCTGGGAGGTGGAGGTTGCAGCGAGCCGAGATCGGCCACTGCATTCCAGCCTGGGTGACAGAGTAAGACTGTCTCGAAACAAAACAAAAAAAGAAAAAAATAACCAAAAAATCGAAAAAATCAAACTCCTCCTCTTATAACTTGGCAGAGCCTTTTTGGAGGGAGTTTGACAAAATGTTCCAGGAACCTAACAAATATTCATAGCCTTTTTGTTTGTTTTTTGTTTTGTTTTGTTTCGTTTCGTTTTGAGATGGAGTCTTGCTCTGTCACCCAGGCTGGCGTATATATAGTGGCCAATCTTGGTTCACTGCAACCTCCGCCTCTTGGGTTCAAGTGATTCTCCTGCCTCAGCCTCCTGAGTAGCTGGGACTATAGGCACCTGTCACCACCATGCCCAGCTAACTTTTGTGGTTTTAGTGGAGATGGGATTTCACCGTGTTGACCAGGCTGGTCTTGAACTCCTGACCTCAGGTGATCCATCTGCCTTGACATCCGAAAGTGCGGGGATTACAGGAGTGAGCCATCGCGCCCAGCCTCATAGTCTCTGAATCTGCCATTCCTTGTCAAGAATTTGCTTAGGGAAATTACTAGCATGTGTGGTATTTAAAATAGTGATTGACGAGAAACAACCTAACTACCCCAAATCACAGAAATGGTGAAATAAATTACATTCCAGTCAATTCAGCCATTAAAAATTAGGTTGTAACATGGTGTTTAATGATGTGAGAATGTTAGCAATATATGAAGTCAAAAGAAGCAGGTTACCAAACAGTACAATTCCGATTACATTTATAAATCAATAAATAAACCTAACATGCTTAGAAAAAAGAACAAAGAAAATGTATTAGATGTTAATGATTGTTGGTAAGGATTGTAGGTGAATTTTATTTTTTACTTTATACTTTTCTGTATTTTCTTCAATGAATATGTTACTTTGAATTAAATTTTTTTTTTAAATAATGGGTCTTGCTACATTGTCCAGGCTGGCCTCAAACTCCTGGGCTGAAATATATGCTTGCCTCAGCCTTCTGAATAGCTGGGATTATAGATGTGAGCCCTCATGCCCAGCAAATATGTGTTATTTTTATAATGAGAAAAAAACTTCATAGAGTTCCCCTTTTATGTTCCTTTATATCAAGGAACTGGATCTTCCAAGGCTTGGTTAAAATGCATAAGTTGGCCAGGTGTGGTGGTTCATGCCTGCAATCCCAGCACTTTGGGAGGCCAAGGCAGGCAGATCACTTGAGGCCAGGGGTTCAAGACCAGCCTGACTGGTGAAACCCCGTCTCTACTGAAAACACAAGAATTAGCCAGGTATGGTGGTACATGCCCATAATCCCAGCTACTCAGGAGACTGAGACACGAGAATCACTTGAACCCGGGAGATGGAGGTTGCAGTGAGCCAAGATGGTGCCACTGCACTGCAGCCTGGGCAACAGAGTGAGACTCTGTCTCAAAATAAATAAATAAATAAACAAACAAACAAATAAATAAATAAATAAAAAGCATAAGTTACCTGAAACTTAGAGGTCAAAACCATGAGTTGTCCAGATGATCCTGGTTTTTAATCCTAGATTTGCTATTTTCCATAAATGTGCAATCACGGCCAAGTTACTTAATGTCCCTAAGCCTTGGTTTTCTCCTCCATGAACTAGGGATAATGGAAGTGTTTGTTAAACACAGCAGTGGGAGGATAAAATGAAATAGTGCAGGAAAAGTGCTGTGCAGAGTGGCTGGCACCTGATAAGTGGGGACTGCTAGTAACAGTAATAGTAGTGCTGGGAGAACTACCACACTCTGCTGCCAACTATCCATGCCACATCAGTACGACTAGTTTAATTTCTGGGAGTTTAATTTCTGGCCTTCTTCTTGTAGGACGGACAAGAGGAGTTGGGAGTCTGAGAATCTGAGGTCCCAGGAGACCCAGAACTGGTGGGCACACTCTCCCCAGATGGTTGGGTCAGCCCTGCCCATGTCCTGTGCACCGAGTGGGGAAAAGAGATATTCTTATCTCCCAGCAAAATTCACACAAGGAAAAACTGCCCCACTTTAACTTTTCTGTCGTGTAATGTTCAGAATAGCGAAATACCAGCTGCTGGGAGAACACCACATTCTAATTTCCTGGCTTACATGTAGTAAAGTTTCATCGTATTGGCATAGCTTTGCCAATTTAAGGAATTTAATTTCCTTAGCTTTTGAAACACAAAGCACTCCCAACAAGAAAAATGGAAATAAAAAGGTATAACTGCACAATGGAATACACATACCAATTTGAAGATGTCACTGACATTGTCATAATCACTCATTAAAATACATGCATGCAGGCCAGGCCCGGTGGCTCACCCCTATAATCCCAGCACTTTGGGAGGCCGAGGCAGGGGATCACCTGAGGTCAGGAGTTCGAGACCAGCCTGGCCAAGATGATGAAACCCTGTCTCTATTAAAAATAGAAATACAAAAATTGGCTGGGTGTGGTGGCATGTGCCTGTAGTCCCAGCTACTCAGGAAGCTGAGACAGGAGGATCGCTTGAACCTGGAAGGTGGAGGTTGCACTGAGCCGAGATTGTGCCACTGCACTACAGCCTGGGCGATACAGTGAGACTCTGTCTAAAAATAAATAAATAAATAAAAAATGAATGGGTCGGGTGCAGTGGCTCACACCTATAATCCCAGTACTTTGGGAGGCCAAGGCAGGCAGATCACAAGGTCAGGAGATCGAGACCATCCTGGCTAACATGGTGAAATCCCATCTCTACTAAAAATATAAAAAAATTAGCCGAGTGTGGTGGTGGGCGCCTGTAGTCCCAGCTACTCGGGAGATTGAGGCAGGAGAATGGCATAAACCCAGGAGGCAGAGCTTGCAGTGAGCCGAGATCGTGCCACTGCACTCCAGCCTGGGTGACAAAGCAAGACTCTGTCTCAAAAAAATAAAACAAATAAAATAAACATAAATAAATAAATGCATATAACAAGAGAAATAAATATTTTTACTTTCAAAGGCATGTGGCAGCAATATAACCATATAACAAGCAATATAAACTCACACGTGCTTTATCCAAGCCATGCCATAGTTCCTTATTTATATTTTTATGTCAAGCAATTCTGTCAAACTTAGCAAAAGACATGATTCTTCCAAAAAATTAAATAAACATGCTTAGATCTCAATATAAAAAAGAAAATTATTTTAGCACGGTAGTAGAAAAAGTCGCCAAAAAAAGTTCAAAGCCAGTAAGACACTATTTTAAAACATTAGCTAATTCAAAAATATCCCCACTAAACTGGACATTACTCAATGCTGAAAAAATACTCCTTTTGGCAAAATCAACTTCTATTTCCATCTATTTCTATCTTAGTTTTCTTCCTTCTTTTTTTCCTATTAGTCTCTTCCCTGTCATCTGTTATATGTATGTAAAAAGGTCTAAGAAATGCTTTTACAACCTAATTTTTAAATATTATTATTATTATTATTGAGAGACAGGGTCTCCGTCACCCAGGCTGGAGTAGTGGCAAAATCATAGCTCACTGCTGCTTCCAACTCCTGGGCTTAGCCTCCTGAGTAGCTGGGACTACAGGTGCAGGCCACCATGCCCAGCTAATTTTTTTTTTACTTTTTGTAGTGACAGGGTCTCGCTATGGTGCTCAGGCTGGTCTTGAACTCCTGGCCTCAAGTGATCCTCCTGCCTCAGCCTCCCAAAGTGCTGGGATTACAAGCATGAGCCACCCTGACTGGGCCAAAGATGTTCTTTATAGTGATTCACAAACTGTAGTTACTTGTTTTGTTTGTTTGCTTTTTGAGAGGGAGTCTCACTCTGTTGCCCAGGCTGGAGTGCAGTGACATGATCTTGGCTCACTGCAACGTCCACTTCCCAGGTTCACGCAATTCTCCTGCCTCAGCCTCCTGAGTAACTGGGATTACAGGCACCCGTCACCACGTCCAACTAATTTTTGTATTTTAGTAGAGATGGGGTTTTGCCATGTTGGCCGGGTTGATCTCGAACTCCTGACCTCGGGTGATCAGCCTGCATCGGTGGCCTCCCAAACTGCTAGCATTACAGTCATGAGCCACCACACCTAGCTTTGTAGTTACTTGTTTAAAAGTCAATCTATTTGAAAACTATGGTATAAATGAAAGTAACTTGATGGTTAGGAGAGAGTTTTGTCAGATTTATCTTGATAGATTAAAACAGTGCTATGAACTTGGTATGTGCCTAATTACAATAGTCCCCCCTTATTCACACTTTCGCTTTCAGTGGTTTCAGGTACCTGTGGTCAACTATGGTCTGAAAATAAGTGACTACTAAACAACAGCAATTCTGAGAGAAAGGGAGAGCCATATTCACATAACTTAATGAACATGGTCTCTCCCATATTCAGGAGCAAGACAGAGTAAGAATAGGGGAGAGGTGCCACACACTTTTAAAGGACCAGATCTTGCAAGAACTCACTATTGTGAAGACAGTACCAAGCCATGAGGGATCTGCCCCCATGACCCAAACACAGCATATTATTATACTAGTTCTATTTTTAGTTATTGCTGCTAATCTCTTACTGTGCCTAATTTATACATTAAACTTTATCACAGGTATGTATGTATGGGAAAAAACGTAGTATATATAGGGTTCGCTACTATCTTTGGCTTCAGGGGTTCCCATGTGTCTTAGAACATATTCCCTGGAAATAAAAGGCGGGGGGGAGGGGGGAGACTACTATAAATACATGTTAGACAATGAGAGGGGTGGCCAGAGAGAAAGTGAGGGGTCACAGCAAAAACTGCCCAAAGCACCACTTTCCTAAACACCCATGTACTAAAGAGTGGAAACCATTACATTAAGGTGAGAAAGAATAAGGGTCTTCAACTGCTGCACGAAACATCAAAATTTGCCAGGTGCGGTGGCTCAAGCCTGTAATCCCAGCACCTTAAGAGGCTGAGGTGGGTGGATCACGAGGTCAGGAGTTTGAGACCAGCCTGGCCAACATGGTGAAACTCCATCTCTACTAAAAATACAAAAATTAGCAGGCATGGTGGCACGCGCCTGTAGTCCCAGCTACTCCGGAGGCTGAGGCAGGAGAATCGCTTGAACCCAGGAGGCGGAGCTTGCAGTGAGCTAAGATTGTGCCACTGCACTCCAGCCTGGGCAACAGAGTGAGACTACGTCTAAAAAAAAAAAAAAAAACAAAATTGTTAAAATAACTATGGTTTGAATTTTGTCTCTCCCATATCCCCAAAAAGATATGTTAAAGTCCTAACCCCCAGAACCTCATAATGTGACCTTATTTGGAAACAGGGTAATTGCAGATATAATTATGGCGGTACCTGCGGCGAATCCCTACAGGTCTGCAGCAACCTCAATTCTTGCCTCCTCAGAAGAAAGAATTTGACTGAGGGGCATAAGGCAGAAGAAGAGACCGAGGCAAGTTTTAGACCAGGAGTGAGTTTATTAAAAAGCTTTTTAGCGCAGGAATGAAAGGAAGTAAAGTACACTCGGAAGAGGGCCAAGCTGGCGACTTGAGAGATGAAGTTCGCAGTTTGACCCTTGACTTGGGGTTTTTTTGTTCTCTTTTTCAGACGGAGTCTCGCTCTGTTGCCAGGCTGGAGTGCAGTGGCGCAAGCTAGGCTCACTGCAACCTCCACCTCCCGGGTTCTAGCAATTTCCTTGCCTCAGCCTCCCGAGTAGCTGGATTACAGGCACGCACCACCACGCCCAGCTAATTTTTTTAGATTTTAGTAGAGACGGGATTTCACCGTGTTGGCCACGATGGTCGCCATCTCTGACCTCGTGATCTGCCCGCCTCGGCCTCCTTAAGTGCTGGGATTATAGGCGTAAGCCACCAAGCCCGGCCTGACCTGGGGTTTTATATGTTGGCATGCCTTGGAGGTCTGGGGTGGAGGTGGAGTTGCCTCCCTTCTTTCCTAATTCTTCCCTTGGGGTGGGCTGCCCGCATGCGCAGTGGCCTGCTAGCGCTTGGAAGGGGAGCATGCACAGTGTGTTTACTGGAGTTGCATGCATGCTCGCCTGAGGCACCCTTCCCTTACCAGTCTAGCATTCCTCCTAGAGGAAGGTCATGTACCAGTTAAACGCTACCATTTTGCCTCTTAATGTGCATGATTGAGCCCACTCGCCTAACTCCTGAGATTTTATGGGAAGCTGCGGATCACCACTTTTAGGTGTTTTCTGTTTTGGGAGGTGGCCCTTCCCTGGTGCCTGCTGTGAACAATTATCATTTTAGAGAGACAGTTAACAAAACCGCCTGACCATCACTTGATGGTTCCCTGACATTCCTGGTGTGTGTACGTGCGTGTGTGCAGGGGCGGGGTTGGGGGTCAAGGTGGGGAAGTAGGGTGGGGTGGGAATTGGGGGAGCCCTATTCTGCCTTGCTCATATGTGAGTAGCTACCTACTGTAACAACGGGTCATACTGGAGTAGGGTGGGCCCTTAATCCATTATGACTGGAGTCCTTGTAAGAAGACAGCCATATGAAGACACAGACACACAGGGTGAGCAGCACGGGATGACAGAGGCAGAGATGGGAGTGATGCAGCTGCAAGCTGAGGAACAGCACATGCTGGCAACCCCCAGAAGCCAGGAAGAGGCAAGGAAGGACCCCCTTCCAGGCTTCAGAGGGAGCAGGCCCTGCTGACCTCTTAATCTCAGACTCCCAGCCTCCAGGACTGCAAGGCAACACGGTTCTGCTGTTTTAAGCCACGCAGTCTATGGTACTTTGAGTAGCCCTAGGGAATTAATACAATTACTTTATTTCATGTTATTTTAAAAGCTATTTAAGGCCAGGTACAGGGGCTCATGCCTGTAATCCCAGCGCTTTGGGAGGCTGAGGTGGGCGGATCACCTGAGGTCAGGAGTTCGAGACCAGCCTGGCCAAAATAGTGAAACCCCCTGTCTCTACTGGGGAAAAAAAAAAAAAATTACCCAGGTGTGGTTGTGCGTGCCTGTAATCCCAGCTACTCGGGAAGGCTGAGACAGGAGGATCACTTGAACGAGGGAGGCAGAGGTTGCAGTGGGCTGAGAATGCACCTCTGCACTCCAGCCTGCGTGACAGAGTGAGACTCCGTCTCGAAGAAGAAGAAGAAGAAAAAAATACACATCTTGAAAGAAGGAAAAAAAGTTTTGTCAGTGAAAAACTATTAAAATTTCATGTATTTCTTGCCATTATCTTTCCTCTGAATGGTTTTAAAATTTTACATAGCTGTGACCATAATCTCATACAAATTTTGTAGTGATATTTTCTTTTTTTTTTTTTTGAGACAGAGTCTCCCTCTGTCACCCAGGCTGGAGTGCAGTGGCGTGATCTCGGCTCACTGCAAGCTCTGCCTCCCGGGTTCATGCCATTCTCCTGCCTCAGCCTTCCGAGTAGCTGGGACTACAGGTGCCCGTCATCACGCCCAGCTAATTTTTTGTATTTTTAGTAGAGACAGGGTTTCACCGTGTTAGCCAGGATGGTCTCAATTTCCTGACCTCGTGATCCACCTGCCTAGGCCTCCCAAAGTGCTTGGATTACAGGCGCGAGCCAACACGCCCGGCAAATTTTTTGTATTTTTAGTAGAGACGGGGTTTCACCATGGTCTCCATCTCCTGACCTTGTGATCTGCCCGCCTCAGCCTCCCAAAGTGGATATTTTCAATTCTTATTATAACATTCATTCTCTATGTTATTACAAACCTTTTGTAAACATCAAAAAAATGAAAAAATTTTTCAGTATAGTCAATGTTGCCTAGATTATTGTTCGGCAGCTTTCTTTTATATTTCTATTTCTTTGATTATAGACAGTCTCTTGGATCTGACTCTTGAAGGAGTCAAAAATGCTTTCTATGACCTTATCAGTTCCCTTAAATGTGCTCTGTGCGAAATAGGACGTAGGCTATTTAATTAAAAAGCAGGCTACAAAATAGACCCTAATAGACTGCTCACACTTAAATAAACTGGAATGGGGTCACAACTCACTCTCAGGTCTATGTGTTAGTATGAGAATGAAGTGTCAGATAATTAATGCATACTTAGCCCCAAGATACCAGGTTGGGTGATGTAACCACTACGACAGGGTAGATTATGGTAGAACCAAATCCAAATCCCAGGTTCCTGGATTCCCTCCCCTGCATCATTTCTATTTCTCTACTCAGGTCATGGCAATGATTCCAAAAAATGTTTAAAGTTGACATAGTTTGGATATTTGTCCCGGCCCAAACCTCATGTTGAATTGTAATCCCCAATGCAGGAGGTAGGGCCTGGTGGGAGGTGTTTGGATCATGCTGGGGGATCCCTCATGGCTTGGTGCTGTCTTTGAGATAGTGAGTCATTTTGAGATCTCCTTTTAAAGTGTGTTGTAGGGTTGGGCATGGTGGCTCATGCCTGTAATCCCAGCCCTTTGGGAGGCCGAGGCGGGTGGACTGCTGAGCTCAAAAGTTCGAGACCAGCCTGGGCAACATGGTGAACATGGTGAAACCCTGTCTCTACTAAAAAAAAAAAAAAGAAAGAAAATTAGCCGCGTGTGATGGCATGCACACCTGTGGTCCCAGCTACTTGGGAGGCTGAGGCAAGAGAATTGCTTGAACCCAGGAGGCAGAGACTGCAGTGAGCCGAGATCGCGCCACTGCACTCCAGCCTGGGTGACAGAGTGAGATTCTGTCTCCAAAATAATAATAATAAATAACAATAATAATAAGATAAACATATGCTGCACCTCTCCCCCACTCTGTCTTTTGCGCCTGCTTTTTGCCACGTGATGTGCCTGCTTCCACTTCGTTTTCCACCATGAATAAAAGCTCCCTGAGGCCTCCCCAGAAGCCCAGTGACGTCAGCATCATGCTTGTACAGCCTGCAGAACTGTAAGCCAATTAAACCTCCCTATAAATGACCCAGTCTTGGGTATTTCTTTGCAGCAAAGCAAGAACAGCCTAATACAAAAGTGTTGCTTAGTTTTGAACTCATCAGAAATATATTTAACAGATATCTCTGCCATGTGATTATGTAAGTCTTGGTTTCAAGTACACTTTAACTCAGGGTTTTTAAACTTCTCTTAGCAGTGGAAATCTCATCTTAAAAAATATTACAAACATTCCTAATTTATAAAATCTAAAATAGCAGAACTTGTGTGGTGGAAGAAGGGAGGGCCAGGCAGTGAGCTCAGCAGTCCTATTACTAACTCCTCAGACCTCCCCTGAAATATTCAGGAGGACCTGAACCATCTCTAGGGAACCTTAGGGCACTGAGGAACACAGTTTGTACAACAGAACACATATTCTATTTTTCATCCACTCTGCATAGAATGGCAGGACAGAAAGGGACATTCTTAGAGGTCTGATTCTTCCTAAACAATTAACAGTTCTGAAAAATAGCTTTGAAATTTTCCCTAGGTAACTGGTTCTCTCTTCTGAGTGCCTGACTCGTTCTCAGTTCCTGGAAATTTCAAAATGAGTGGTGACATTTATCAATGGCGTATATTGAGGCCACGTCCAGATCATTCCATCTTTAATTCCTCTTGCTATCTACTGACATCCGGCTTCCTCTGTATCTTCTCTTATCTATATAACTAAAGAGCTAAGCTATGATTCTAAAGATGATGCTTGTGTAACAACTCTCCGCAAGTGCTATTTCAAATCTGAATATATATATTCTTACAACCCAGGCAGCAAATAGTGATAAGTTCTAATGCAATAAAAGATGCAATACTGTGAGAATAAGTAGCCCTTCCTTTTTGTGACTCTGAGTTGCATTTCCAGGAGTTGTAGACTTTTTCTTTCTTTTTTTTTTTGAGATAGAGTTTCACTTTTGTCACCTAAGCTGGAGTGCAATGGCATGATCTCAGCTCATTGCAACCTCGACCTCCTGGGTTCAAGCAATTCTCCTGCCTCAGCCTCCCAAGTAGCTGGGATTACAGGCGCCTGCCACCATGCCCGGCCAATTTTTGTCTTTTTAGTAGAGACGGGGTTTCACTATGTTGGCCAGGCTGGTCTCAAACTCCTGACCTCAGGAGATCCGCCCCCTCAGCCTCCCAAAGTGCTGGGGTTACAGGCGCAAGCCACTGTGCCTGGCCCAGACACACTTTCTCATCCAACTCTTCCCCTCGTCCAACACCTCCCAACTCCTCAACTCCCAAATAACCTCCTGGAGTTGTCTGTAGCCAAGAATTAGGACAAATCCAGGTGACCCATGTCAGTCCTGCTGGTCTCTTCACCCAGTTTTTACTACCTTTTCTAACTAGTTGCCCACAGAATACAGAATGAAGATATGGAAAAGAATATGAAGATCATCATGTTTATTTAAAAGAGCAAGAAAGACCTCAAAGTCTGTAATTTATAAATATGGCATTTTCACTTCATAGTTTATCGTTGGCATGTCGCCACTTAGTCTTTTGTTATAGGACATATTTTAGAAGGTGTTGAGATTGGAATCACTATAATTGACTGAAAACTGTAAATCAGTAGGATGGGCGAGCGTGCAGTATCACTAATGGAGCCTTGTGGTTCATTCATTTTTGAAGGGATCGACTTGATTATGATTGAACCTCCTCTTCAATGAAGGCTCTTATGCATACTGGCCAGGATCTGATGCATGATGTTCCAACTCATGATTCTATTTCAGTTGTGATATATTAAATGTCTGAGCATAAGAGAGGACCACTGGTCTGGTCAATCCTGAGAATTAGCTGCACAGGTGAGGATACAAATATTTGATTAAGTGTGAATAAAAGTCCATGATCTCCTTAGCTAGCAGGTCTAGCTCAGCCTTTCCTTGGCAGAGTCCCTGATTCCCTTCACCCAAGCACCTAAAACCAGACAAACCTGACAATCATTAACATCTCCATCCAGCTTTGCCCAACTACTTCCTACAATCCCATCTAGATTTCCAATTCTAGGGCTATCTCTGACCCAGTTTTGAGGCCCTTTGAGGATTTCACAGGGAAAGGACTTTACACTAGTTAATTTAAGCAATCCTGATATATAAAATTTATACAAATTTATAAAACGATAAATTAAGAAACAGTAATTCTCCTTATAAAATGTTTCAAATAGGTCTATAAATAGCAAGTTCCTCTGCATTTAAAATACTATTCTGGGCCCGGTGGGGTGGCTTATGCCTGTAGTCCCAGCACTTGGGAAGGCTGATGTGGGTAGCTCACTTGAGCCCAGGAGTTCATGACCAGCCTGGGCAACATAGCAAAATCTTGTCTCTAAAAAAAAATACAAAATTAGTCAGGTGTGGAGCTGTTCACCTGTAGTTCCGACTACTCAAGAGGCTGAGGTGGGAGGACTGCCTGAGCCCGGGAGGTGGAAGCTACGGTGAACCATGATTGTGCCACTGCACTCCAGCCTGGGCGACAGAGACCCTGTCTCAACAAACAAAACAACAAAAAACCCAAGCAACAACAACAAGAAAACATGCTAAAATACTATTATTATTATTTTTTCTAAGATGGGGTCTTGCTTTGTTGCCCAGGCTGGAATGCAGTGGTGCAGGCATAGCTCATTGCTGTCTTGAATTTCTGGGCTCAGAGGATCCTCCTGCCTCAGCCTCCTGAGTAGCTGGGACTACAGGTGTGCACCACTATGCCCAGCTAATTAAAAAAAAATGTTGTGTGTGGCGGGTCTCACCACCTTGCCCGGGTTGTCTGGAACTCCTGGGCTCAAGCAATCCTCCTGCCTCAGCCTCCCAAAGTGTTAGGATTACAAGCGTGAGCCACCATGCCCAGCTTATTCTATTTTTTATAAAATGTTCACAAAACCTTTTCCATGAACACAGATACACGGTAAATTTGTTTTAAAACTGTTTTCTAGCAAGCAAAGTTCATCTAGCCCAGCTGCCTGCAGTGGTAACCTGCTCACTAACTCATTAGCTCATCCCATTCTTCGCTTGCCCTTCTCTTTGACTTGTGCTTCTGTGATCGTCTCCCAAATAAACTGCACCCAAATCCTTGCCTCAGGATCTGTCTTTGAGAGACCCAAACTAAGCTAACTTCCTGTTGGCAGACGTGGTAACGTCCATGGCTCTGGTGGTTAGGGTAGGGGTTGGAGCTGCCCTGTCTGCTGCTTCTTTTCCTGCCCTTTGATCTGTTTCTGCATCCCATGCCTTCCATCCTGTTGTGCACTAGAGTAGTTGCTTCCTTTTAATTCAACTGAGGTACTAGTTAAAAGACCTTGACTCTACCAGTGGTCATAGATGGTCTTTCAAGGGCTGAACCTGGCTGCCAAATCTACAGTACTATCCATGTACGATTAACAACTTTCATCACTCATGCCACTCTCTTCCATCCTGGCTAAGAGATATGAACCATCATAGGGATGAGGCCAGGGTTGGACAGATCAGTGTCTCAAAGGCTCTCAGAGGACCTTTCAATCCTTTCATCTAATCCTCTAATCTCACATGTTAGAAAACTGAGGGGCAGAGAGGATAAGCATTTGCTCAACAAGTTGTCAACCAGGGAATAAGAAATCAGGTCTACACTCTTCCCTTGTAAGCTTTTCTGAACCCACCCCACCATTTCTTTGCTTGTTTGCCTCATTACGCTTGCTCACCAATACTTTCATTATTTATTTCCAGTTGACCTAAGTCCTCAATGAGTTATATCTATGCAATCCCCTGCCCTCCTCACCCTGCCCCATTTTGAGGTTGAAAATCTATTTCCCACCACATTCTTCAACAATGTAAAACCTAGGCAATAAGTGATGGACAGGAGGTTGTTGCTGTTCACCTGAGGCTCTTGAATTATTAAGCTCTCTCTGGAACTTGTGTGTGGGTGTGAGAGGACTGCCAGTTTGGTCCATCGTATCCCAGGAAGATGAGCATTCATAGGTCATGGCCTGCCGAGCTCAGGAGAAGCTCGTCTGCCATCCAAACTCTGGGAAGCCAAGGCTAGGCTGTTTCTCACTTGATCTAATTGATCATCTGGGTTCTGTCTTCAACTGTGACACTGGGTCCCTGCCTCAGCTTTGCTTTCTGGTTCCACCTAACATGTCTCAATTTCTTGCTTTCCTTCTTTCTCTGTCTCTGTCTCTCTTTCTCTTCTGATGGAGTCTCACTCTGTCGCCCAGGCTGGAGCCCAGTGCCACGATCTCGGCTCACTGCAACCTCTGCCTCCCGGGTTCAAGCAATTCTTCTCCCTCAGCCTCCTGAGTAGCTGGGACTACAGGCACGCACCACCATGCCTGGTTAATTTTGTATTTTAGTAGAGACGGAGTTTCACCATATTGGCCAGGCTGGTCTTGAACTTCTGACCTCGTGATCCACCTGCCTGGGCCTCCCAGAGTGCTGGGATTACAGGCGTGAGCCACCGTGCTGGCCGGCCTTCCTTCCTCTTTTCTTTCTTCCTTTTTTTTTTCTTTTTTCAGAGTCTCGCTCCATCGCTCAGGGTGGAGTGCAGTACAGTGCAGTGGTGCAATCTTGGCTTGCTGCAACCTCTACCTTCCGGGTTCAAGCGATTTTCTTGCCTCAGCCTCCCAAGTTCACATTACAGGCGTGAACCACTGCGCCTGACTAATTTTTGTATTTTTAGTAGAGATGGGGTTTCGCCATGTTGGCCAGGTTGGTCTTAAACTCCTGGGCTCAAGTGATCTGCCTGCCTCAGCCTCCCAAAGTGCTGGGATTACAGGCATGAGCCACCATGCCTGGCCATCTTGTCCTATTTCTCAAGGTTCTCTGAACTGACCCCTCTGCCCAGTGGGGCCAGTCTCTTCATTCTTTCAACTTCTCAATCTTTGTCCAAGCAAGCTATAATTGTTTTCCTCCCCATGTAAAATGTCAAATTGGTATTTTCCACTATATCACCTTGATTGTCCTTTTGGGTGGATTTATTTTGTGTCCTAAAACAGATTATTAAGGACAAAGGCAATGACAAGTCTACCTTCTGGCATCATGTACTACACACAGCTTATTATGAACTGAGCACTTGTATCCCTTCCCGCAATCCCTCCATTCATTTGTTAAAGTTGGAATCCGTCGTGTGGCTGTGTTTGGAGACAGGGCCTTTAAGGAAGTAATTAAGGTTAAGCAAGGTCTTAAGGGTGGGGCCCTGATGGATAGGATTAGTGCCTCGTAAGAGACACCAGAGAGCTCATTCTCTCTCCTCAAGCATGTACTGAGGAAAGGCCATGTGTAAACATAGTCAGAAGGAGGCTGTCTGCTAGCCAGAAAGAGAGCCCTCACCAGAAATCGAGTTGGCCAGAACTTTGATTTTGGACTTGTAGCCTCTAGAACTGCAAGAAAACATTTTTCTGTTATTTAAGCCACCCAGGCCATAGTCTTTTGTAATGGCAGCCCAAGCTAAAACATGGTGTTCATTGAAAACATGGCCCCGATGCTGGGCACTAGAGTGGAGTTTCAAGCTGGGCATGTGTACACCACTCCTGCATGAAAAGGTCATTGACGTTGGTTTTGGGTTCAAAACTAAACCTTCCTTTCTTGCTACCATTTAGTAATTCCCATCTTTTTCTCTGTTGTGACAGCATCTTCCCAAGTGTGGACATCCTCCCAAGCTCTGAACCGCAAACAAATCTTTTACCTTCTTGTCTACACTGCCTTCTGGCATCGTATCAGATGCCAAGCCTTAGAGAATCTACTGTCTCAAGACCTCTTATATTAATATCTCCTGTCACCCCTTATTACTCTGGCATAGGCTCTTGTCTCTTGCTTGTTTTTCTCATTTCCAGTCCTCATCTGGTATGCAGAAGAGGAAAGAGAGGCTCAGAAGAAAAACATGCAAGGTTGCACAACGGACAAATAACTAGGGTTCAAAGCCAGTTCAATTTTGTCCCAAATCCAGCATACTTTACACTAGATCTGTTTAGTACTCTTTCCATCTTGCTAAAATCGACACTGTTCTGCTTTGTACTAGTAGTTATTTATGAAGCTGTCTTATGCCCATTATCAGTGTGTAAACTCTTTGAGGGTAGGCTGTCTTGATCTTCCTGATATCCCAGGCAATAGCTAAGCCAGTGCCTTGCACTGTGTAGGCACTTCCAGAATAGGTAATGACTCTAAAGTGGGAGATTACAGTCACAACTGTATATATAGAGGATAGCAGCGTGGGAGAGAGACAGATTTAAAGAAAGCCTGTAGGAGAAGGAAGAGATGATTTTGAGTTGGGCTTGAGGTGATGAAGGAATGTGGATAGATGGAGAGTAAGGGGAGGTGTGAGGTGGGCTTCAGTGTCACGGGTTTGGAGTTGAACCTATGGAAGGAGGCTGCTTTGTGGGGGGGCCCTGGCATTTCTGCATCAGGTCTAGTTGTGCATAGTGAGCAAGTTACTTAACTTTTTTAAGTGCTGGTTTTCTAATGTATAAAGTGGGAATAATAGAGTATCATTTGGAATTAAGAGCAGAATAATGAGATAATACATGTGAAGGACTTACATTATATCATCTATTATTAATAAACACTATTAAAATGCTAGCAATAGGCCAGGCATGGTGGCTCATGCCTGTAGTCCAGCACTTTGGGAAGCCAAGGCGGGCGGATCACCTGAGGTCAGGAGTTCGAGACCAGCCTGGCCAACATGGTGAAACCCTGTCTCTACTAAAAATAAAAAATTAGCTGACCATGGTAGAGGCGCCTGTAGTCCCAGCTACTGGGGAGGGTGAGGCAGGAGAATTGCTGGAACCCAGAAGGCAGAGGTTGCAGTGAGCCGAGAGCACTCCACTGCACTCCAGCTTCAGTGACAGAGTCAGATTCTGTCTCAAAACAAACAAACAAAAAACAATGTTATCAATAATAAGATAGCCTGAAAGTTCAGATGTGTTTCTGTCTAGTTCTCTGAGTAAATTATTTTATTTACACTTATAGATAATGCCATTGCTGCTGACAAAAACCAAAATTATCTAAAAGCACCAATACATTCATAGGAATACTTGGTTACTATAATTTTCCTTATAAATGGATACCAGGAGCCCCTCGATATATTTTATCCTTACCAGGGATTCTCATAGTCAAAAATTTCAGAAACCAAACTGTTGGGAAGCAGGAGAGTGCTATACATATTCTGGGTAGAGCTAACTAACTTGGCTGAATCAGAGATCCGGATTCTGGGAACAGGCTAACCTGGTGAAAATCCCTGCTCAACTTCCAGGCTGGGCTTTTAAGGAATTCGGACATATTCCTTATCTTTCAGTACTTGGCTTTCCTTACCAAAAAGGAGGGTAACATTCCTTCAAGCCTGTAAATAGAGTGCTGTGTGTAAAGCACTTGGCACAACGCGTTTGTTTGGGGGAGACACAGCATGTGCATAAGAATTGGTAGATGATGATGGTTATGTTTATGAAAATCCAATCATGAATAGCCGGAGGCCACTGTTGTCAACGAGTGATCTCTGTAACAGTGACGTTAGCTACACTGAGAACTTACACACGCACATTCTCAGGCCCATTGCAGACCTCCTGAAACGGGAACTCGGGAGGCAGGGCCAGGCAATCGGCACTTTGCCTGAAGTACTCACGTTTTGAGAACCACCTGTCAGGTAACAGGGAACCACTGAAAGTTTTTGGACGGTCGAGGAATGCGATATAAATGGCTGTTGATTCACTGGCGAGTAAAGTGCGTAACTACTGACTGGCTTCCGAGGTTGCCGGAAGAAACCTGTTTGTTGATCCTTAGTGATCTCCAGGTTACAAAACGCGGGTCGGTACTAAGGGCCCCAAACACAGTGCTCACCTACCGAGCGCAGCCAGGAGCGCAGCGCCAGGCAATTACAGGAGCTGTTTTGGATATGGCCGGGCAGCCCAGCGATGCTCAGCGGATCCCGCAACTACAACCACAACCGTATCACACATTTAGCTTGCAAAAGCAGAGAAAGGAAAAGAAAACCGTGCAGGGAAGCCGGAAACGAGGGACTTCAGGGTCTCCTCTCTAGAAGGTGGGAGAGTGGGGGATGGGGCAAGTGGGGCGAGGAGGGGGCGAGGATCGAGGGAGGCCCCTCCTCCGCGCGGCAACACCCGGTACGCGTCCCTCTAGAGCCGGGGCGCGGCCGGCGGGACACACCCTTGTCCTGGGAGACACGAGGGTCCCTGTCCTCTTAGCGTCGGTCCAGCTCAGTTTCATGTCATTTGTTGTTAGCGCGAGGTAGGGGCGTTTCTCCACCGCAGCTCCTCCCCGGGGAAATCCCAGCCCGTTTCCTCCCCGCTCCTGCTGTTTTCGGGAGCGCCGTGCGGGGTCGAGCGCCGAGGCCGCACCCTGGGCGCCGGGCGTCGTGTCGGGGCCGCTGCCCGCACTGCCCGCCGGCCCGGCCATTGTTCGGGCCCCACCCCTGATGAATATTCACGCCGCGCGGGCGCCTCGGCCCGCGCCCTCCCCGGCAGGGTAGGGGTGTGAGTGCGTTTCCGCCGGTTTTTCCTGCCTGAGGAGGAAAGGGGGAGCTGTTTTCTGTCTCCTCAGAATATATTTTGGTGTCCCGTTTCTCCTCCTCCCGCGCCGCCGCCGCCCCCTCTCTCCCCACCTCTCTCCCCACCTCGCTCCCCGCCTCGCTCCCCGCCTCCGCCTCCGCCTCCCGGGTTATCTTTGTCTCGCTGCCTCGCGCTCACTCGCTCAACTCGGCGCCGCCGCGGCCCCACGCTCCGGGCCCGTCCTCAAGGCGCGCGGCGCGGGGCCCGCCGGGGCCTTTGAGGCGGCGGCCGACGCCCTGGGGTTTGCCTGACGGCCGGGCCCGCGCCATGGGTGGAGCGGCCGCGCCGCCGCCACGCTCGTCGCCCTCCGCGCGGCCCGGCCGGCCGGAGAGCCCGAGCGCCCGAGAGCGCAGCGAGCTCGCCGCGCCGCCCCCGGCCCCCGCGAGGACGGAGTCCGCGGCGCGGCCTGCCGGCCTGCCGCCGCGTAGTAGCGCCGTCGGGCGGCCTGCCCGTCTGGCGGCTGAGATACACAGAGCGACAGAGACATTTATTGTGTATTTGTTTTTTGGTGGCAAAAATAAAGGGAAAAATGGCGAACGACGACCTCCCCTGCAAAAAGTTCTGGTGGACATCGACTCTCTCCTCCTTGCGGGTGAGTGGGCCCGCGAGCGGGGCGCGCGGGGAGCGCAGCCGGCAGCCGGAGCCGGGCCGCGCCCACTGGTCGGCCGGAGGCGCTCGGCGCCGCCGTGGGCAGGAGCGGCGGGCGCGGCGGCCCCTTTGTCTGCCTGTGCGGGCTGGTGGCGGGGCGGGCCGCTACCCTCCGCCGCCCCACGCCCCGAGCCCGCCGCGCGGACCCCCGGGCGCCGGGGGACCGCGCGGGGCGAAACCCACCTCTTTTGTCACCGCCCTTTCTCTCCAACTGCCCTGCTTGATTTATTCATTTTTTGGCTTCTTTTAAATGATAACCCCTCCCCTCCTTCCTCTCCAGGATCCTGCTGGGATTTTTGAGCTGGTGGAAGTGGTTGGAAATGGCACCTATGGACAAGTCTATAAGGTCGGTGTGGGCGCCTTCTTTGTTTCCCGTGGCATGTGGAAACTTCTTGTTGGGGGACGAGGAGAGGGTGATAAACATTCCGCTGACTGGAGGCCACGCCGCTTGGCCAAAGTTGGGAGAGGGGTTTCGCCTTGCAGTCCCTCTGTTTTTGCACACCGAGTTTATATTCAGACTGGCCTTAAAAGACCTCATTTCCTGGCTTTGAGATAAGGAAATAAGCTACACTCTTAGGCATGCACTTTATCTTCAAAAAAATGGAAAAGCGTTTTTTAAAAATAAGACAACCTGAGTTTTCTCTTTTTTCCCCCCGAATCTGGCCTCCTGAGTTTGTGTGTAAATTAGAATACAGTGGAGGCGGGCCTTGCCTCTGAAGATCCTAAACCACTGCTTGGGCCATCGTGAAAATTGTCATCATGTTTCAGCCTCCACTCAGTGCTTGCCAGTTGCTCAAGGTGGGGAGTTTGGCGTTACCTGGGAATACTTTATAACTGTGGTTGTCATCCTTTCTATTGATGGATACGTATTTTGGGGAAGCAGGGAGGAGTGTGTGTTTGGGCAACAGGAGCAGGAAGAATTACAGTGTGGGGATTATAAAATCTGAATTCCAGGAATAACCTGTTTGACAGCTGTGTAATTGAAACAGAAATGACGGAGAGCGAAGAGAATATAGAGGATGCCCTGGTTTCACACCCACCCAGGTCTTTTATCTTTTTTAAAAATTTTAACACCCACCCTCCACCCCAACAATAAATGAAACTAGCAAATCTGGCGACTGAGTCTGCGCTGAGTAGCTGACACCTGATGTGACTAACAGTGTTCATTTTATCCATTGTACAGTCTAGAGATTATGAAAGAGCTGTAGGGAATGGAGGCACAGGCCTTGAAAATTCAGAACGGAATGTTAAATTCTTCCTGTCTTGATTTGTTTCTCATTACTGAACGTTTTCTAAAACTTTAATCTGCACTGGGGGAGTGTTCTGTTAGAGTCGGTACAAGGTTAGGGAAGCAGGGCTTTGTGGTTCACCATGAAGAATTGTCATTGTCTCATTAAAAATGGGTGGAGTTGGGGGGGGTTGGAAGCTGACTGTAGACGTTTTCTTAGGCTAGATTAAGTGTGGATCTTATTGTCTGTCTCTTTTCTGCTTTGTGAGTAGAGTTTATCTATCACTTGAACGCCTCTCCTCAGCCCAGACTTCTAGCCTGGGCAGTGTACTTACTGGACTGTGGTCCGAACTTGGGTCAGTATTCTTAGGTGATCTCAAGTGTATTAGCTTGTGTTTTGTTGGTTAACTCTTAGGGCCGGGGCTAGATTTTTGAATTTGAAAGAGAGCCCTGTTAACTCAGCTTGCCGGGCTCAACTGAATTTGGAAGGCTTTGGAAAATTTTGGAAAAGATTGTGTTGCAACTCACTGAGTGGTTGGTAACTGGCTAAAAGGACATTCTCCCCGGTCTGTTGTTTGTTTAAGCATCAGTCAGTTTTTTTCTAACCCAGTTTTTTCTCGCCAAATCTAAGTGGTGATTGTAGGCTTCCAAGTGAATTAGCCAGAGCTTGTTTTTGACCTGGTTATACAGTAGTTGGATTATTTGTCTTATTTGGTCAGCATGGATGTTAAGGGCAGAGAAGTAAGCCAGAAGGTAATATAGTCTGTAAACCTTAAGAAAAAGGAAAGAATGAAACCCCAGTTTGTCTTTATTGGTTTTAAGAGGTGGGAGCTGTTTATGGTAAGAGTTTAGTCAAGTTCATTGTTATTTCCCCTCACTGCCTTTTTAGTTCCATTCCCGCCAACCCTCCCAAGCTTTTGAACTAGGTTTGCTGAGCACTATGTTTGACAAGTATTTGGGATACTGGCATCCCAAATACTTGTCAAACATTCCCAAATACTTGTCAAACATAGTGCTCAGCAAACACAGCTCTCTGACTACAAAGTCTGTGCAGTTGAGAATTTCTCTAATTATGCAAACCTAAGGAATAAAATCCATGCAAAAGTTGCCTACAGTCCAGAACAAAATAGTGCCTGAGATTTTGCTCATAAGCAGTTACATTTTTATATTATTACGGAAAACTTGAAACATAAAAGACTAGAGAGCTTGGTTTATCAGCACATGACTAATCTTGTCTCATCTGTATTCTTCCTCTCCTCCTTTATCTTAATGTAAACCCCAGATGCCATTTCAGCCATAAATATATCAGAATATTTCTTTTTTACACAATCACATTGTTGTTATCACACTTAGAAAAATGTCTTATATTTGCTGTTAACATTTTCCTGATTGTCTCATACATCAGGACAATTTTTTTACTATACATGTCTTTTTTTACTGTAACAATAAGTTCTTTAATGTTTACAAGCGGGTACTGGGAACTTCAGTCTTAGAGGTGGTGAAAATAGCAGAACATCTCTTTTTTCCTCTTTTTAAGTATTTAATTTCTAGAACCATTTACCATTATGTACAGGAGTTCATTTAGGATTTTTGGTATGATTTGCTTGTGGTAGCTTTGGGATTAGATTGTTAACACTCTAGAGTTTGTTTATTGCTAAAATCCTTTAGGATGAATTCGAAAAGTTTTTTGTTGCTGAATTGTTATTTATAAAAGGTCTTTATTTTAAACATAATTTTAGGTAAAAAATTCTGTAAGCTGAACAACTTGTGGTCCTAATTTATTTTAGTGTCATTTTCTATTTTTCATTAGCTCAGAGGTTGCTTATTTTGAGGCAGCTATATATACATGAAGTGAATGAGTGGAAAAGAGAGTTTCTCCGAGATTTGATATGTCGTATGCAATAGCTTTTTTTGGGGCGAATGACTCCCCTGCAAAACTGTGCTAATGGTAGACCCCTCATTTATTGAAGAAAGGGAGGGGAGGGGTTTGTGTGTGGCAGTAGGGCTAAGAGTGACCTTTGGGAATGCTAGAAAGGTTAGGGAGTAGTGGGAATTTCAAGGAGATGTTACTTGGACTTCAGGAGAGACATCCACTTTAAGCAGTGAGGAGCCACTGAGAGATTTTGTTGGAATTGGGGATCCCTGAGAGTAGGGGACTTGATCCAGTTTTTTGGGGATAACTTCTAATTTTATGTATCTCTGACAACAGTGGTAAATGGTCTGGTATAGTTGAACAGTCTATAACTTCATCTTAAAAGAGGGAGGTGAAAAACAGGGTATATTCTGTTTAGAGAAATTATTTTCACCCTTAGGTTTTTGAGAGAAGGATACTCATAAACTTAAGATTATAAATTTTCTCTTCTCAAGTTTACATTCAGAATACCATATATTTATAAAAGAAGTGTCTGGTACAATCAGTGAGGACAATGACAGTGTGAAAAATTAAAACCAGAAGTAAATCAAGTTTGTTTCCCTGTTATTTTGTATTTTATTGTTATTTTTTTTTGAGACAGAGGTTTACTCTGTTGCCCAGCATGGAGTGCAGAGGCACCATCTCCACTCACTATAACCTCCGCCTCCCGGGTTCAAGTGATTCTGCTGCCTCAGCCTCCTGAGTAGCTGGGATTACAGGTGTGTGCTGTCACGCCCAGCTACTTTTTGTATATAGAGATGGGGTTTCACCATGTTGGCTAGGCTGGTTTTGAACTCCTGGCCTCAAGTGATCTGTGTGCCTTGGCCTCCCAAAATGCTGGGGTTGTATACAGACATGAGCCACTGCACCCGGCCTTATTGTTATTTTTAATATTTATTTGACCATTTTTGTGTTTTTCTTGCAGTAACTACTGTTGTTATTTTGCATTTTGTGAGCATATGATGGCTGGTGTTCCAAATGTCTTGAATAAAAGACTGCCAGCTGGGCGCGGTGGTTCACGCTTATAATCCCAGCACTTTGAGAGGCCCAGGCGGGTGGATCACCTGAGGTCAGGAATTTGAGACCAGCCTGGCCAACATGGTGAAACCCTGTCTCTACTAAAATACAGAAAATTAGGCAGGTGTAGTGGCGGGTGCCTGTAATCCCAGCTACTCAGGAGACTGAGACAGGAGAATCACTTGAACCCGGGAGGCAGAGGTTGCAGTGAGCTGAGATTGTGCCATTGCACTCCAGCCTAGGAACAAGAGTGAAACTCCGTCTCAAGAAAAAAAAAAAAAAAAGAAAAGAAAAAGAAGATGGCCAGCCTGAGGACAATTCTGAGTCTTAGAAGGACTGACAGAGGGGAAATCCAGTAACAGTAATGTGGAAGTCAGGGAGTTTAGAATCCAGCAGGTGAAATGTCTGAAATCAAGGTTCACTCAAAGGAGGGACCATAGACTTTATGGACGACTGACCCATTCTGACCTTGTCATTGGGGGAAGGGTATAATGTGGACCTTGGAGGTTGAGGACGAGGGTACCCTAGGCCCAAAGACCTTGATGGTAAGGGGAGCTAATGCTAAGAGTTTGCTCATTCCACACCTATTTGACACTGTGCTAATGGTAGATCCCTCATTTATTGAAGAAAGGGAGGGGAGGGGTTTGTGTGTGGCAGTAGGGCTAAGAGTGACCTTTGGGAATGCTAGAAAGGTTAGGGAGTAGTGGGAATTTCAAGGAGATGTTACTTGGACTTCAGGAGAGGCATCCTCTTTAAGCAGTGAGGAGCCACTGAAAGATTTTGTTGGAATTGGGGATCCCTGAGAGTAGGGGACTTGATCCGGATATGTGTTGGGAAGGAGCTGGTAAGATGTTTGGCCTTGGGCAGTGGTCTAGTGACAGGAGGTGAAGGCTGAGGCAGGATAGTGACTGTGGTGGTAGAGAGGAGGAGCAGTTGGGGTGGATACTCGGGCATTACTCTTTGCTGGATTTCACTTGTTAAATTCACTCGTTCTCTGCAGGCTTTGGTATGTCCCTTTAAGTGGGTACACTGTTTGCCCACGGTATTAGGGGGAGACTTGGGATTCCCAGCACTTTGGGAGGCAGAGGTGGGTGGATCACCTGAGGTCAGGAGTTGGAGACCAGCCTAGTCAACATGGCAAAACCCCGTCTCTACTAAAAAAATAAAAAAATTAGCCGGGTATGGTGGTGTATGCCTGTAATCCCAGCTACTTGGGAGACTGAGGCAGGAGAATCACTTGAACCTAGGAGGCGGAGGTTGCAGTGAATTGAGATCATGGCATTGCAATCCAGCCTGGGCAACAGAATGAGACTCTCTCAAAAAAAAAAAAAAAAGGGGGGGGTGCTTGGGGGTGCTAAATTTGCTGAAGTGCTAAAATTGCTTTCGATTGCTCAGTGGTAAAGAGCCATATAGATTGTCTGGCTTTTAAAAATCATTAGGGGCCAGGTGCAGTGGCTCACACCTGTAATCGCAGCATTTTGGGAAGCCGAGGCGGGCGGATTATAAAGTCAGGAGTTCAAGACCAGCCTGCCAATGTGGTGAAACCCCATCTCTACTAAAAATAGAAAAATTAGCCGGGCGCGGTAGTGCGTGCCTCTAGTCCCAGCTACTCCAGAGGCTGAGGCAGAAGAATCGCTTGAACTTCCCCAGGAGGTGGAGGTTGAAGTGAGCCGAGATCGCGCCACTGCACTCCGGCCTCGGAGACAGAGCCAGTCTCCTCTTTAAAAAAAGAAAAAAAAAGAACATTTTGGAGCAAGTACTTAAACTTTTGTGAGGGATTCTCTAAGTGTTAATCTTTTAAGTGAGCGGGCCTGTTCTTAATTGGAGGTAAGGACACCCAATGGGGCAAAGTGAATTCTGTAGAACTAGATGTTTTCATCAGGAGGAGATTGTGTCAGCTGATCTGCCACTGAGAGGCATGTTCAGGCTTGTTCTGAGACATAGATTTCCTTCATGCTGGAGGATTCTGGACTTGGGCAAGGTGGGAGGAAGCCAGCCCTGTTGAGTAAGCCCTGTGTGGCTCTCTTCGAGTTTCAATCCCAAGCTTTCAAAAACTGTTTTGCTAACTCAGAAATATCAAAAGATCTACAGAAAATCCAACCACCAAACAAAACCCTGCTGCCGATGGGTTTTTAACTCCTTACTGCTTGAAACTTGGTGATAAGTGTACATTCATTGCCTAGCTGCAAACAAGTATTTTGCCTTTTTCCTTAACCAATATTTGTTTTATATATATACACACACACATACATACATACACACACACATACCCCCCCCACACACACACACATTTTTTTTTTTTTTTTTGATACAGCGTCTGGCTCTGTCGCCCCGGCTGGAGTGCAGTGGTGCGATCTCGGCTCACTGCAACCTCTTCCTCCCAGGTTGAAGCGATTCTCCTGAGTAGCTGGGACGCCAGGTGTGTGCCACCACGCCTGGCTAATTTTTGTATTTTTAGTAGAGATGGGGTTTCACCATATTGGCCAGGCTGGTCTCAAACTTGAGTCAGAGTCAAGTTTTTAGACGTACGGAAAGATGACTAGAAAGAAAATGGAGAAGGCCAAGGTAATCTTACGTTTATTACTAGTGACCATTGTGGCAGCAATGGTTCTTAGGTTTTATAATGTCATATCACTGCTCACCAAACAGAATTTGTTGCTTTGTTATGGAGCTTGTTCAGTAATAAGAGTTGGTGAGTATTACTCAGAAGAGAAGCTGCCGCTTGGATTGAGTAATTAATAAAGTGATTCATTGGGAAGTAGTTTTTTTCTGTAAGAATCTCTAAGGAAAGATGACAATGCTGAGTTTTAGGACATCCCAAGTTTTAAAAACTGGACTCTGAGAAGCTTTGATGTCTAGATAGCATTAGGTATAACTAAACTGGGGAGACAAAAGTGAAAAACGATTAACCATGTAAGGGTGGTTTCCTGCAGATACTGTGGATGTGTGCTGGGCCCTGTTCTGAGAGTTAGATACACAGTGGTAAATGAAGCAGATGATACATCTACCCTTATGGAACTCAAGAAATACAGGAGGATGGACACAAAATGCCAGATGTGGAATGTCAGTCATACATTCTGTGTTGTCTGCATCTCCCTGGGTCCCCAACCCTGCAGACTTGTGTTCAGACACAATGAATGCTCCAACGTGTGGAGAGGGCACATACTGCAATGTGTTCATTTTAAGTGGCTCAACCTCAGCAGGGCTTCTCTGTGATTTACAGTAAAAACCAATGACTAGAAAAGTGAAATGAAAAGGTAGACATATGGAATATCAGTCTACTTTTTTAACTTGTAGAATCAAAAGACATTTTTACTCTGTCAAATTGCTGTAAAAGTTTTGTTTTGGTTTCTTTTAAAAAAGCATAAGAAACTCAGGTGATAGAAAAGTTTTTTATATACTTTTAATTTCAGAAATGAACTTGCCATGGTCGGCAGACCAAACTTTGAGGAACACTGAACTGGCAGGATTGAATTTGTAGCACGGCTCTTAGTGAGCTCTGGGTGGTTGGTGTGTTAGTGGGCTGGAGAATTGAGGACTGTTGTTTGTGCCCAGTAGTTGGTTTTCTGACCCTTTGAACATTGGGGAGCTAGAGCAGGTGCTGCTTACAGCTTTGTGCTTAAGTGCCAAAACGTCTTTGACCCCTGTGCTTTGGAACTGTCTCAGATATGGCTAAATATGAACAAGTTATCCTATTAAATTTGAATAAATGAAAGAAAAACACTTTTACATTATAACTTTAAAAAATCCTTTATATGGTAAATAGGGCCTTAACTTACCAGTTATGAATCCATAGTTATTAATCAAATGATACTAAAGTGCTTATACCAAAAGTCGGAGTTATCCTGTTCTCCAGAAGCACCTGTTTTCAGTGCTTTTAGCTGCTACATCTGAAATTTATTGCTATATTTCTAAATTATGTACTTATATGGCTATTTCTTCATTTCTCAGTTTTATACATTTATTTACTTCCTCTAGCAGTAGTTGTACTTATTGAACTACTTAGTTCAATAGTAGTTGAATATTTAACTCCTATACTTGCCGCCTCCCTTAAGTGGGCATGCCGTAATTTTGGGCTAAAGTGGTAGTTGTTTCTTTTATCATGACTATGTAAATACCATTTATATGTGAGCTAAACAGTCTCATGTGATTACATTTCCTTTTTAAGCAACACCCCTGCCCCCATATCGCTTTTAGTTTTCCTTGGCTTAGTTTTCTTTGTACCTATCATCGCCTTACCCCTCAGATACCCTAAAAGGTATAACAAATGCCTAGCAAAGGTTAGTCTTTATCACATTTTCCAAATGCTTAATTTAACACCACACATCAGATAATTTATTGTTGCAGATAACCTTGTTGATTTCAATTTTTTCTCCCTGGAGTTTTCCTCGTAGCTGCGCAGGTATGGTTGCCCCTGGGCCTGGCACGTAGCGTTTGTCCTGGAACGTCTGTTTCCTGGATACTACAGTCTTCCTTTTTGGTTTACTATCATATTTTCCTGAAGCACATCCCCTAGTAGTTTTAAAAGAAAGGGTGTATGGGTATTAAGGTTTTAAGTCCTTGTATGACCGAAAATCCCTTTTTCTTATCACTGCCTCATCTCTTCTTGTCTGGAACATAACTGCTTTCGATTTCTTTAGGGACTAAATCTCTGGTTTCCTGTGGGTATGGAGTGATGTGAGACAGTTACCAGACTGTGTAAGGCAGAGAAAGGGGACTTGGGGCTCTCAACCACTAAATATGCAAACTTTGATCAGTTCTGATTTTGGCCTTGCACCTCACTTGGTATTGATTTATTCCAAATGATGACCTCCTCAGGGTTTTGTAGGTCCAACTGTCTCACTTCTTTTTGACATCCTTAGTAGGCACTTAGGTTGTAATTTTTATCTCTTGGTGAGTTACTCCTCCACTCCATCCACTTTTCATTTTATCTTTTTTATGTTGTTGTTGTTGTTGTTGTTGTTTTGTTTTTTTTTTTTTTTTTTTTTGGAGACAGACTCTCACTATTGCCTAGGCTGGAGTGCAGTGGCGCCCTCTTGGCTTACTGCAGCCTCTGCCTTGTGGGTTCAAGCGATTCTCCTGTGTCAGCCTCCCAAGTAGCTGGGACTACAGGTGCAGACCACCATGCTCGGCTAATATTTGTACATTTAGTAGAAATGGGGTTTAACTATGTTGGCCAGGATGTTCTCGAATTCCTGACCTCAGGTGATCCCCCTGCCTGTGCATCCCATAGTGCTTGCATTACAGGCATGAGCGACTGCCCCTGGTCTGCCTGTCTGTCTGTCTGTGTCTTTTGGAGTACAGTGGTGTGATCACAGCTCACCGCAGCCTCGATCTCCTGGGCTCAAGCGAACTTCCCACATCAGCCTCTTGAATAGCTGGGACTACGGGTGTGCACCGCCATGTCCAGTGAATTTTTAAAATTTTTAGTAGAAATGGTATTTGACCATCTTGCCCAGGTTACTGGACTCAGGTGGTCTGCCTACCTCGGCCTCTCACCATCCACTTTTTAGCTGTCAAAATCTAATAAAAATGATCTCTACTGTCTTCCCCTTTATCTCTTTATTCTTTTGTTTACTTTAAAATCATTTTTATGGGAATGAATTCTTAATAACTCATGTGATCAGTCCACCATGTTTAACCAAAAGTTGTGTCTTTGATTTTGGACTTAGGGTTTTGCTGAGGTGTTTGTTTCTTTTCTTCCAGAACAATAATAATACCAGCAAAACAATAACAATAACAAAAAATAAAAGATGAAAACAAGGGTAAGCAATGCGTAACCTCTGTGACCTTACTACATGACCTCTGTCAGAGATACTTAATTTGGGAGGTGCAAGCCGAGGGAGATGAGGATGAGGAAGAAGGAAAGTGAGGCAAGATGCCAAGCAGTGCCATTATATGTATTAATTACCATGCTGGCTGCTGCTTTGAACAAATCTTTGAGAGATAGAGGAGTTTGTTCAGCAGTATTTTTTTTTAAAGCAGCTTTATTGAGGTATATATTCTGTACTATGAAATTAACCCAGTTCAAGCTTACGTTTCAGTGATATTTAGTAAATTTACTGAGTGGCACAACCATCACCACAAATCAATATTGGAACCCTTTGATCATGCCAATAAGATTCCTCCTCCTTATTTACAGTTAATCCCCATTCCAACCCAGAACCCCAGGCAACCACTCATCTGTCAGTATTAATTTGCCTTTTTGGAATATTTCGTATAAATGGAATCCTACAATGTGTGGTCTCCTATGTTTAATGTTTGAGGTTCGACCATGTAGCCGTGTGGTTCTTTGTTCCTTTTTATTGCTGAATTTTAGGCTATGGTTGTACCACATTTGTTACCTCTTCACCAACTGATAGGCATGATGTTGATGGAACTGCACCCTAAGTCATCCACAGAAGGGAGAAAGGAGGGGGAATTTATCTTTTTGGGTTTTCTTATTTCTCTTTAGTGTAACCAAACACTTGGTTCTGATGACCCTGGGTAACTGTCTGGATGAGGGAAAAGCAGTTGGAAGTTTTGTGTCCCTGAATCCTTTATCTTCCCCACTCTTATTATTAGTCATTACTGTGAGTTTATTTATTTGTTTTTTGAGATGGAGTCTCACTCTGTCGCCCAGGCTGGAGCGTAGTGGCACAGTCTCGGCTCACTGCAACTTCCACCTCCTGGGTTCAAGTGATTCTCTTGCTTCAGCCTCCCAAGTAGCTGAGATTACAGGTGTGAGGCACCATGCCCAGCTAATTTTTGCATTTTTAGTAGAGATGGGGTTTCGCTATGTTGGCAGGGCTAGTCTCGAACTCCTTACCTCAGGTGATCCGCCCGTCTTGGCCTCCCAAAGTGCTGGGATTACAGGCATGAGCCACTGCGCCTCGCCTTAAGTCATTTTAAAAAATATGAATACAGTTTCTTTGTTATCACTATGAAGACAAACTATGCACTATCAGCAAGGTCACTGGTATTAGGAACGAGGCCAAACTAGTTTTTCCTTCTATTTTTGGGGGGAATTCCCTTGTATAATAGCCAGCTGTTTACCATGTGATGCTAGACTGCAGTTTTCCTTTATTTCAAGCAGAAGCTATTGACTTGCCTGGATTTTAAAAAAACAAAGCAAAATATGTTATCTTTGGTCAGAAGGTTATATCCCAATAAATGATTTGCTATGTGTTTTGGGGGAATAAGTTTGCTCATTTGTTTCAAGTGTGTTTTCAGAGTATTTTCTTATATTTTATTCTTAAGTTTTTTTGTGATACCTTTTGTTAGGGCCTTACTACATTCAGATTACATAAAATTAAATTAAGTAATAGTTTACTTTTTGAAAATTCTTACACTGGAGAGCTTTCATTCTTACCTGCTATGACAGTGACAGTATGCTGTTGACTACCAGAGCCCTTCCCTCCATGAGTTTTTCGGAGACTCTTTATGTAATTGGTGTGTAGTTTTATGACTATTCAATTTTGAAAGGTATGTCAAAGACTGGCTATTATCTGAGTTAGGGCTGTGCATCAAGGTACTTAATAATTTGTTGGAGATCCCAGGTTAGACACTGAATATTGCCTAAGGTTGAGTGTGTACATTTAAGTGACAAAATTCGTTGGGTGTATTCATTCACCTGCTAGGGCATGACTCAAATTCTAGGGCCGTTCCAGTTTGAAGTTGGCATATCAGAGCATCTTAGTTCTCTGTATGTACACGTTTTCTCATATGTTCTTGTTCCTCACCTTGATTCTCAGAAAAATCTGACAGGTGTTCAGTTCTTTACTCTTCAGTGATTTCAAGGCTTGGTTTCTGTCTCTTGTTTCACTGTCTGCAGATATTTTGAGCCTGCTCTGCTAGTCAAGATTTCCTTTATTTATTTATCTAGTACTTAATGTGTTTATAATATGTGCCAGGCACCATGTGAGGCTTGCTCACTGGTGACAATGGACAAGAAAGGCAGTCAGCTCATGCCCTTGTGTAGCGTATAGCCTAATGTGTAAGGCAGAAAATGAACACACAGTTAAAGAGGATGATATTGCAGATGGGGAACAGCAGGGGCCTATGGGAATGTGTGACATGATAGCTAAGTTAGAGCTGATAAAACAGATATGGTGGTATGCACAGTGAAGCTTTATGATTTCAATTCAGATGCTGTAGATGAGGCATAGATGTATGTGGAGCAGTGAACAGTCTGCTAGGAGTTAAGCCACTGAGCTGATGATTCATCATCTTGGTTAGTCCTACTTTGAATAAAGATAGGAGGGGTGTGTTCCATTGATTATGGTAATTGACTGCCTCCATTCAGTTTGCCTTGAGCCAGCTGTCTTTCAGGAAGCCTTGCCTCCTACATCTGCACTGTTTGGTGTTCCTTGCTTTTGAGTCTCCTGTATCAGTTAGGAGTTAGCATCCTGAACATTCTCATGTGGGTGAAGGAGGGGCCTTCATCAGGCCTCAGATTGTCTTATGAGCAGTATCTGGAATAATGTCTGGTAAATGACTGGCCTGAAGTAGGCCACATTCTGCCCTTCATTACACACAGGGAGACTGCTTTGTTTAGCTGGTGGTCCCCACAATGTTAGGGCTGAAAGGGACCTCTGTAAAATGGGACCAATGGTGTACAGGTTTGTGATATTCACGTAGTTTTTAATAAGTTTCTGTAGTTCCGGTTATATAACAAAATAATTAAAAGATAAAGTTTTTTTGTTTCTTTTTTGGAGACGGAGTCTCACTCTGTCGCTCAGGCTGGAGTGCAGTGGCGCCATCTTGGCTCACTGCAACCTCTGCCTCCAGGGTTCAAACGATTCTCCTGCCTCAGCCTCTCATGTAGCTGGGATTACAGGCATGCAGCACCATGCCTGGCTAATTCTTGTAATTTTAGTAGAGGTGGGTTTTCACCATGTTGACCAGGCTGGTCTCCAAATCCTGACCTCAAGTGATCCATCTGCCTCAGCCTCCCAAAGTGTTGGGAATACAGGCGTGAGCCATTGGGCCTGGCCTTGCTCTTTGTTAATATGGACAAAAGAGAATTTTCTTTTTCTAATCCTATGAGGTAAAATGATGCTGTGGCTTTTTTTTTTTTTTTTTTTTTTTTGATGTTGAGTGAGATATTTCTAACCATTGTCTAATCATACTGGAAAATGGGACTTTGTGGTTACCAGTGCTGGCTTTCAAAGTGTGAAATTCTTTTTGCATTATTTTGTAGAAGCAAGGGCTTTGTCAGTCATCAACTCCAAGACCGTATTAGACGTTTCATTAGTTTTCTAGTTAATTTGCTGAAAATACATTCTTATTGTTATATGAAAAAAGCGACTTAAATGTTGAATTTTTAAATAGGATGCTTATTTATTTTTTTCTTGTCTTTACACTGTTTATTTTCTTGCTGGCTCTGTCAGCTAAGGACTTGATCTCATTGGTAGTCTGTCTTTCCCTTTTTTTTTTTTTTGCTTTTTAATTCCTTTTGCTGGCTTATTAGCTATAATTTCTACTTAGGTTATTTTATAGGTTGCTTTAGGTTTGTAGCACATGTTTTTAACTTACCACAGTCTACCTTCAAATGATACTATACCTTACTATGGTATACATCCATTTCTACCCACTTGGCCTTATACATTTTACTTTTATGTATTATTTATTATTTATTTATTTTTATTTTTTGAGACGGAGTCTCACTCTGTTGCCCAGGCTGGAGTACAGTGGTGCGATCTCAGTTCACTGCAACCCCTGCCTCCCAGGTTCAAGTGATTCGCCTGCCTCAGCCTCCTGAGTAGGTGGGACTACGGGTGCCCGCCACCATGCCCAGCGAATTTTTTGTATTTTTAGTAGAGATGGGGTTTCACTGTGTGAAACCAGGATGGGCTCGATCTCCTGACCTTATGATCTGCCCGCCTCGGCCTCCCAAAGTGCTAGGATTACAGGCGTGAGCCACAGCACCCAGAAATGGCTCACTACAACCTCCATCTCCCAGGTTCAAGTGATTCTTGTGCCTCAACCTCTGGAGTAGCTGGGATTGCAGGTGTGTACCACCGTGCCTGACTTATTTATTTATTTATTTATTTATTTTGAGACGGAGTCTGGCTATGTCGCCCAGGCTGGAGTGCAGTGGCGCGATCTCGGCTCACTGCAAGCTCCGCCTCCCGGGTTCATGCCATTCTCCTGCCTCAGCCTTCGAGTAGCTGGGACTACAGGCGCCCGCCACCACGCCTGGCTAATTTTTTGTATTTTTAGTAGAGATGGGGTTTCACCGTGTTAGCCAGGATGGTCTCGATCTCCTGACCTCGTGATCCGCCCACCTCGGCCTCCCAAAGTGCTGGGATTACAGGCTTGAGCCACCGCGCCCGGCTGACTAATTTATTTTTAGTAGAGATGGAGTTTCACCATGTTGGCCAGGCTGGTCTTGAACTCCTGATCTCAGGTGACCCACCCACCTCAGCCTTCTCAAGTGCAGGGAGCCACTGCACCAGGCCGAGAAATTTGTTTCTTAAGAAATATCAAAGACCTTGGCCTTGGAACATTAAGAGAGAGTTCACTTTGAACTTCAAGCGTTGATTGATTAAAAGTTTCTGGTAAACCAAAATGTTTTTTTTTTTTTTTATTTTGAGACAGAGTCTCACTCTGTCACCCAAGTTAGAGTGCAGCGGGCACCATCTTGGCTCACTGCGACCTCCGCCTCCCGGGTTCAGGTAATTCTCGTGCCTCAGCCTCCTGAGTAGCTGGGATTACAGGTGCGTGCAACCACACCTTGGCTGATTTCTGTATTTTTAGTAGAGATGGGGTTTCATCATGTTGGCCAGGCTGATCTCAAACTCCTGACCTCAGGTGATCCACCTGCCTCCTTGGCCTCCCAAAGTGCTGGGATTACAGGTGTGAACCACTTCGCCCGGCCTTAAATCAAAATCTTGATTGTGCTTAAAATGTTTAAGTAAAATGGTACTTTGCTATAGCATCCCAGTGTTCCAGTTTGACAGTGATCAATTAACAAATTTCTAATCCCCCTGCTAAGTGCAGTACCTCAGGCCTGTAATCCCACCACTTTGGGAGGCTTAGGTGGGCAGATCATTTGAGGTCAGGAGTTAGAGACCAGCCTGGCCAACATAGTGAAACCCTGTCTCTACTAAAAGTACAAAAAATGAGCCAGGCGTGGTGGCACGCACCTGTAATCCCAGCTACTTGGGAGGCTTAAGCATGAGAATTACTCAAACTCAGGAGGTGGAGGTTGCAGTGAGCCGGGATCACGCCACTGCACTCTCAGCCTGGGGTGACAGAGTGAGACCTTGTCTCAGAAAAAAAAAAAAAAAAGGCTGGTGCGACGGCTCACAACTGTAATCCCAGTGCTTTGGAAGGCTGGGGCAGGTGGATTGCTTGAGATCAGGAATTCAAGACCAGCCTCACCAACATGGCGAAACCCCATCTCTACAAAAATTAGCCGGGTGTGGTGACGGGTGCCTGTAATCCCAGCTACTCGGGAGGCTGAGGCAGGAGAATTGCTGGAACCCGGGAGGTGGAGATTGCAGTGAGCTGAGGTCGCTCCACTGCACTCCAGCCTGGGCGACAGAGTGAGACTCCATCTCAAAAAAAAAAAAACAACAAAAAGTTTTCTCACCTCAGATGACCCTATGACAAGAGCCAATATTTTAATATCTTTGTCTTAGAACCTCACTCATACAATGGAGACAATCCTCAAATCCAATCCAGAGAGTGTTGCTTCAAGGAACAGTGGTGACTTTTAAGATAGGTTGGAAGTCTGATGGTGCTACATGAATGCTGAACAATCAGTCTTTTCAGGTTTAGTTTAATAGTTATTATTCTTATACTTTCAAAACCATTTTCATGTAATTTTTTTCAACTATTTATTAAATGTTAGTAAAAGAGGAACTACCTGAACACAGATTTTATCCAAGCAACCTGTTTAGAATAAATTATAGGGAAGGAAGGTTAATTAAAATGCATTTCCTGTACTTGTGAAGAAACTTGTTGAGAAATTAGCTTTGAGAATGTTATGCCATCTTTATGCAACATATTTATATAGTTAAGAAACATAAGCCAGGCGCGGTGGCTCAAGCCTGTAATCCCAGCACTTTGGGAGGCCGAGACGGGCGGATCACGAGGTCAGGAGATTGAGACCATCCTGGCTCTACTAAAAAATACAAAAAAACTAGCCGAGCGAGGTGGCGGGCGCCTGTAGTCCCAGCTACTCCGGAGGCTGAGGCAGGAGAATGGCGTAAACCCGGGAGGCGGAGCTTGCAGTGAGCTGAGATCAGGCCACTGCACTCCAGCCCGGGCGACAGAGCAAGACTCCGCCTCAAAAAAAAAAAAAGGAAACATAATTAGCTTACATTTCAAAAGAGGCTGTTTGACAAAACAGTTAGAAAATCCCTCCCTATAGAGTGAGAAATATATTCTACAATTATATAACTAATCATAATAATTTTATTTTCCCCAGATAACTATAAGAACCTTGTTTTCCCCTTTATCAAAAAACCATGAGAAAACGAGCCTTCTTAAGAAGTTCGACACTGATACCAGCCAGATCTAAATCAAAATGGAAATTAACATTCCTTTCTAAATCATGTGCAGAGTTCATTTGAACATTGTGATAATTTCCACGTAAACTCTGATATGTAAATGTTAGGACTAGGAGGAGGTTTGAAAATTATCTTGTTCAAACTCTCTGGTAAAAGAACGGATCTAAGATTTGTTCCATAGGCTGCAGTCCACTTCTAGAATCACAGAACTCATCAGTCACAGAAATGGGACTAAAATACCCTCTCCTAGTAAAAAACAACAGCTTAAGAAATTCTTGCCACTCAACTTTTCTTCTATGAATCTCTCAATAACTTTTCACTATTCAGAGAATGTGGTAAAAATAAGAGGCTTCAAGACCCAAAAGAACAAATGTATGTGAACTACAGACCTGCATTAGTCTGTTAGGGCTGCCGTAACAAAATGCCACAGGCTGGGGGTTTCAGTCATATAAATCATTTTCTCATGGTTCTGGAGGACAGAAGTCCAAGATTGAGGTGTTGGCAGAGTTGGTTTTTCCTGAGACTCCTTTTCTAATTTGCAAATGGCCACCTTCTTAGCCTTTCCTTTTGTGCACCCCTCCCTGATGTCTGTGTCCAGATTTCTTCTTACAGGGACAGCAGTCAGATTGGATTAAAGCTCACTCTAACAGCCTTATTTTAATTCAGTCACTTCTTCAAAAGGCCCTGTTTCTAAGTCTCATCACTTTCTGAGGTACTGGAGATGAGGGTTTCAACATGTCAGTAATTTTTGGGGGCACGGTTTTAGCCCATAACAATACTGTAAATTTTTTCTTGTACTGAAGACACGGAAAATAATTTTGCTCTAAAGTGCTAATGACTTATTAACTAACACAGGTAGAATATCCCGTATCTGAAATGCTTGGGACCAGAAGTAGTTCAGATTTGTTTGGATTTTGGAATGTTTGTATTGTATTTAATGGTATATTATTTCTAATCCAAAAGTCTGAAATCCAGAATGCTCCAGTGAACATTTAGTTTGAGAGTCATGTTGATTCTCAAATGGTTTCAAATTTTGGATTAGGGATGCTCAACCTGCAAATTTTGAACTTTGGTTTTTTTAAACGAAAAAATACATAGGGTCTTCTTATCCAGGGGTCCTCAACTTCTGAGCTTCAGACCAATACTGGTCCTTGACCTAATAGGAGCCAATCCGCACAGCAGGAGGTAAGCAGTGGTCAAGCGATTGAAGCTTTATCTGTGTTTATAGCCGCTCCCCATTGTTGGGCAGGCTGTGGGAGCTCCCCATAACCGGAGCTCCACCTCCTCTCAGATCAGAGGTGGCATTAGATTCTCAAAGGAGCGTGAACCCCATTGTGAACTGTGCATGTGAGGGATCTAGGTTGCACATTTTTTCTGAGGATCTAATGCCTGATGATCTGTCACTGTCTCCCACAACTGCCACCCCCCCGCCCACCTTCGAGGAAAAAGTTTCTTCTATGAAACTGGTCCCTGTGCCAAAAAGGTTGGGACTGCTGTTCTAATCAGATAAATAGCGTATTCATTAGTATATTCATTCAACACAAAAATACTACAGATTAGAGGCCAGGCTCGGTGGCTCAAGCCTGTAATCCCAGCACTTTGGGAGGCCGAGACGGGCGGATCACGAGGTCAGGAGATCGAGACCATCCTGGCTAACATGGTGAAACCCCATCTCTATTAAAAAATACAAAAAACTAGCCGGGCGAGGTGGCGGGCGCCTGTAGTCCCAGCTACTCCGGAGGCTGAGGCAGGAGAATGGCGTAAACCTGGAAGGCGGAGCTTGCAGTGAGCCGAGATGGAGCCACTGCACTCCAGCCTGGGAGACAGAGCGAGACTCTGTACTACAGGATGGCCCCGAGGCGTGGTCGCTTTATGCCCTGTATCCCAGCACTCGCTTTGGGAGGCGCCGAGCACGGACGGATCCGAGGTCAGGAGACTCGAGAAGCCATCCTGGCTAACGACGGTGAAACCCATCTCTATTGCATAAAATACAAAAAACTAGCCGGCGACGGGTGGCGGGCCCGCCTCTGGTAGTCCCCACGCTTGACTCCTGGAGGGCTGAGGCAGGCAGAAGTGGGCGTAAACCCGCGGGAGGGCCGCCGCGAGCTTGCAGTGAGGTCGAGATATGGCCCACTGCAGCTCCAGCCTGGGCGACAGAGCAAGACTCTCAGTCTCAAAAAAAAAAAAAAAGTACCACAGATGGCCAGGCGTGGTGGCTTATGCCTGTAATCCCAGCACTTTGGGAGGCCGAGACGGACGGATCACGAGGTCAGGAGATCGAGACCAACCTGGCCAACACGGTGAAACCCTGTCTCTACTAAAAATACCAAAAATTAGCTGGGTGTGGTGGCGGGCGCCTGTAGTCCCAGCTGCTCCGGAGGCTGAGGCAGGAGAATGGCGTGAACCCAGGAGGAAGAGCTTGCAGTGAGCCGAGATATGGCCACTGCACTCCAGCCTGGGCGACAGAGCGAGAGTCTGTCTCGAAAGAAGAGGAAGAAGAAAAAAGAAAACTACAGATGCTATTCTAGATGATGGGGATAAAGAATTGGCAAAAAAAAAAAAAAAAAAAGATCGTGTTTTCATGGGGTTTAAGAAGACAAAGTAATATATCAGTTAGCCTTTGCTGGGTAGCAAACCATGACTGAAACTTGCTGGCTTAATGTTATATAAGCATCATCTTGTTTGCTAATACTTTTGTAGGTCAGTAATTTGGAATGGGGTATACTCAGTGTGGTAGTGTGGTGGCTCTTCTGTTGATCCCTTCTAGGATCCCTCTGGAAGCTGAAGTCAGCTGGCAGTTAAAGTGGGAGGCGGGTGAGTTGCATGGTGTGACTTGGGTTGGCCAGCTTTTTAAGCACCCTGGCGTTTTCTTTCCCGTATCTCAGTTTTCTCTTTGTCTCCTCTCTTCCTTTTGTTGTTCACTAAAGAATATTTAAAAAGTTTCAAGTATTACAAAATATTCAACTTTTGGGGAATGAAATGGAGATATAGTACATGGAAATAAATATGTACATTTAATATCCTTATTTTACAAAAGAATCTAATCGTCATTAATTGTAGTGTTGTAGCATGCCCTGTTACAGCTGAGAGTTAGGGTTTTGCATTCACTAATTTGGGTAGGGTGATAATAACAAAATGATAAATAAGTCATGAATTTTGCCTGGGCTTCTGGTGCTCAGATACCTTAATTCATGGATGGCAACACTCTATCTGCTTTTCTTAGCTCAACAGGAAATGAGAGTAGGGCTTGGGCAGGAAGAAGTCATGCATACCGCGTTCTCAGTGTGCGGCCTTCTCCTTGGTTGTTTAGGAGAGCAAACGAAGCTTATCTCCTTCCCCAAAATGTTGATAATGAAGGCAAAATGAGATAGAGCTGCAGGTAAACTAGATCGAATCTGCTGTTTATGTGTTGGAAGATGACGTTTGAAAATGAGTTTTAGTTCTTAGAACCAATACAACAGATGATGGGATTTGAGGTTTAAGTGCCTAAGTTTAAGGGTCTCATATAGTAACTCTTAATTTCTTTTTGTGTCGGGAAAAGAACAAAGTCTTGCCTTGAATTAACCAGTTATTTTAAAAAATCATAGACTTCTCTCATGAGAGGAAATGGCCTGAATTCCATTTCCAGGTGACTTTTTAGCTTTCAAGGGGGGCACATGGGACTGTCCGTGGTGTGGCATCTGCAGTGCACAAGCCATTTGTTTCTGGAAACAGTCTCACAAGCAGTGATTTTGGTGAGTTTAGAAATGAATCAGGATGTGCTGAGCTCAATGAGGGTCATTAGCCTTGGATAATATGATTCTATAAATTAACAGAAATGGAGAGGGTGAAGACTCAGGAGTATAGAGAAAATAGGATGACACTGGAAGCTAGGCTGATTGGTGGGAGTTTTGGAATCAATGTACTTCAACTATTAGTTGAATAAGCATATAGTTGAATTAGTAGAGTGGGAGACTTGACCCTTGACTGTGTGTTATAAAAAAAAAAGCTATCTTCGCCGGGCACGGTGGCTCATGCCTGTAATATCAGCACTTTGGGAGGCCAAGGTAGGCGGATCACCTGAGGTCAGGAGTTCGAGACCAGCGTGACCAACATGGAGAAACCCCATCTCTACTAAAAATACAAAATTAGCTGGGTGTGGTGGCACATGCCTGTAATCCCAGTTACTAGGGAGGCTGAGGCAGGAGAATCACTTGAACCTGGGAGGTGGAGGTTGTGGTGAGCCAAGAACGTGCCATTGCACTCCAGCCTGGGCAACAAGAGCGAAACTCCGTCTCAAAAAAAGCTATCTCGAGTACTGACGTGGTCCACCATCTCTTTTATGTACATTTCCTCACCTTAATTTTTATTTTGCATATGCATGGAGAGGTTAAGTAACTTGCCTAAAGACACATAGCCAGGAAGCAATTGGAGAAACCAAGTGTTAAGGCATTTCAGTCCTGACTTCTGAGTTTAGCTCTTAACCTTTTTGCCAGGTTGTTTCCCAAGGTATCGACAGGTTTGGTTGGTAGGTAAGATGTGATTTAGCAGACAGGGGCTGCGAGGGTTTAGGGCCAGTGCTGACAGTGGGAAGATGGGGAGTGTGGATGGCTTAAGGGTGGGATTGAGAGGAGCAGAAGTTGCCCGTCCTGAAGCTTTCCTTTTTCTCGACTTTTCTGTGTCTTCCTCAGAGCCTCTCATACTTTAATGTGCACTCAGTCATCTTGGGAGCTTGTGAAAATGCAGATTCTGATTCACTGGGTCTGGGAATCTGCATTTCTAATATGCTTCCCCAGTGATGCTACTGTAATTCCATACTTTGAATAATAAGGAGTAGTAGGGCAAAGAAGTTAGCATGGGAGGTGTTGGTAGTTCACTGGAACACAGCTGCTAGGGTGGGTTATTTGGACTAGGGTTATGTCTTATCCATGTGGTATAAAGTGTCTTGGCTATCTGTGCATTCAAATCGATGATTTTGTGAACAGATGATAACTTTCAGTTGGGACTGTAGTCTTTCTGAGGCTCACAGGATGTTGATGTAGGAAGGGGTGTTAGAGAATGTGTAGTTCAACCCCTTAGCGTACAGAGTGAGGGACTTTGTGGCCTACTCAGAGCTAGGTTCGCAGATCTGGCCTCTTTCATGCTTTCACTCTCCGTCTGTCTGGGTTGGGTTGGAAGGCAGTGCAGTGAAGTGCTACTGTCTTCCCCCTACTATTTGATGACTTGGTGACATGACAAGGTCATAAATGGGTTATGATTCTCAAGTTCCATTTCATTTTGTAGTTCATTTCTTGAACAAAAGTAAGTGTTTGAGAGAGTGAATGAATAAAAGGCTGGGTTCTGGGTGAGGTGGCTCACAGAGTGGGTCAGAGGCTGGGACTGCCCCTAAACCGTGGCAGTAAGTTTCTAGTGAAAATAGATGACGGCCATTGTGGTGTTTTGGAGAAGGCAGCAGACCCAGACAGTGGCAGGCTTTCAGGCAGCAGCTGTGTTTTGAGGCTCCAGGAAAGAGGGGAAAGTGGGCAGGTATAAATACAATCAGGGAGAAACTGGGGAAAGACTTTTAGGCAAACTTTTTGGTTCTTGATTATGCGATCTCTCTTGCACCAAGGAAAGCAGACAGTAAAAAGTGTCATTGTTGGAATAGACAATTCAAGTGCCTGATTGTGAGAATGAGAGTTCAAAAAGGGGGCCGGGCGTGGTGGCTCATGGCTGTAATCCCAGCACTTTGGGAGGTCGATACGGGCAGATTACAAGGTCGGGAGTTCAAGACCAGCCTGGCCAATATGGTGAAACCCCGTCTCTACTAAAAATACAAAAATTACCAGGACGTGGTGGCGGGCGCCTGTAGTCCTAGCTACTTGGGAGACAGAGGCAGGGGAATTGCTTGAACCCAGGGAGGCAGAGGTTGCAGTGAGCCGAGATCACGCCACTGCACTCCAGCCTGGGCGACAGAGCGAGACTCGGTCTCCAAGGAAAAAAAAAAAAAAGAGTTCAAAACAGGAGAGAACAGTGGGTGGAAGGTAGGAAGAGTTTGAAGCTTTAAAATATTGTTGAGAAAGAGACAAGAAAAAAAATCAGTCTGGACAGAGATTTGTACAGCACAGTTGTACTTCAGTGTTTGTGTTTTTTGGGGCAATGGGTAAGGTCGGTGGTGGTGGTGGTGGTGGTGGTGGTGGT